>NC_046162.1:583809-885059 GCF_011064425.1 Rattus rattus
AAATAGGTGTCTGGGAGCAGTGAAAACAAAGGACTGGAAGTCAAATTGTGGATCCAAGCTGGTAGCTTATGGTCTGCTGGAGACAGCCTACTAGATTGCTTGCTCTCTGATCTGCTTTCTTTTTCTCTCATCTTCCTTCTCTGGAAATCTCCAGACAGCTCTCTCCCCTCTCCCCTCTCCTCTGCCATCTCCCCTCTCCCTCTATTCTTTCTCTCTCTCTCTCTCTCTCTCTCTCTCTCTCTCTCTCTCTCTCTCTCTCTCTTCTACCCAAGACAGTTCTCAAGCAGTTCTCTCTCGCTTTATTCTATAAACTTTCTCTGGATAGCTTATCTCATGCAGATCATAAGCCCCATCTTGTATTATGAATATCAGCCCAGCCATTTACTTTAGGTTTCCTTTTGCTTATTCTATAAATCTGCATCCAATGACCCAAGCCCCTTTATTCTTAAAGGGACAGCAAGCACACATTTTCTTTTACTATTGCAAAATTTGCCTGCTTCTGTTAGGCACAGAAGATAAACTAGTTGGGTGGGACTCAGTCCTGAAATTACTATTTCTACCACACCTAGGCCTAACCTTGTTCTGTCCCGGGCAGATGTTGAACTCAGGAATCTGCCTGTCTTTGTATCTTCATGCCCTTGTATCTTTCTGACAAGCTGGCTCATGAATGCAGCTGTCTTTGTTCCTTTAGATTCCTGAAGCTCTTCAATATAAAATTTGTATTGCATCCTTATATTTTTGCATAGTTGAGAAATTATATATTTTTGAACTCATATTTTTAAAGTTCTTTTCCACAGCATTAAAGGCTGTCCTGAAGATCCAAGCATTTTCTATTTTGCTGAGACGTTAGTCACACCGTCGCCCTCCCCCACCACCTCTCATGCTGTCTCAAATCATTAACATTAACAGGGAGGGCATTCCTAAGAGGAACATAAAAATGCATACATATTATACAGACAGGCCTTATGCCCATGGCAGCCATCAACACTAGGGAGACCCATGTCCCCTGTCCCTATCCCAGGGGTGGGAACATGTCATCGTGTCACTCTGTCCCCACCAAGGCCAAGCTAGACTTGACACCAGGCAGGGGATAGGGGATCCAATGGCAGAGAACAAAATCCCAGACAGCTCCTGCTCTACTTATTAGGGGACCCACATAGAGACCAAGCCGCACAGTTGCTACAGATATGTAGGGGGCCTAGGTCCAGCTCCTGCATGCTGCCTGCTTTGTTGGTCCAGGCTCTGTGAGTCCCCATGGTACCAGGTTAGTTGGTTCTGTGGGTTTTCGTGTGGTGCCCTTGACCCCTTCAACTTGCTCACTTCTACCCCCCACTCTTCCACAAGATTCCCCAAGCTCTGCCTGATGTTTGGCTGTGGGTCTCTGCATCTGCCTCCATCCACAGCTGGATGGATCCTCTCAAGAACAGTTATGCTCGGTTCCTGTCTGCAAGCACAGAAAAGTATCATGAATAGCGTCAGGGGTTGGGATGGGTTTCAGGAGGGCAGTCCTAGGGTGGTTGTTCCTTCAGCCTCTTTTCCATTTTTATCCCTGCACATCTTGTAGGGCAGAAAAAATCTGGACTAAAGGTTCTATTGGTAGATCAATGTTCCCTCTCTCCTCTGAAAGTCCTGCCTGGCTACCAGAGGTGGCTACTTCAGTCTCTATATCCTGCTGATAGGAATCCCCCTCAGCTATGGTCCTCCCATAAACTCTCCATATCCTCTGCCATCCCAGGGCTCCAGATAGTCACCAGGGATCCTTACTCCCAGTACTCTCTCTCCTTCCTTCTCCCAACACCTAATCATTGTCCCCATTTTCCTTTTCTCCTATTGTATTCTCTCTCTCCATTCACTTCTAATGACCCTTTTGTTTTCCCTTCTGAATGTGATTTATGCATCCTCCCTGGGACCACCTTATGACCCAGGTTTATTGGTCTGTGGCTTGTAGCATGATTGTAGCACTTTATGGCTAATGTCTACTTATAAGTGAGTCATTACCATTCATGTCTTTCTGGTTCTGGGTTACTTCACTCAGGATGATATTCTCAAGTTCTATCCATTTGCCTGCAAAATTCATAATGTCTTTGTTTTTAGTAGCTGAAGAGTATTCTATTGTGTAGCAGTACCAATTTTTCTTTGTCCATTCTTTACTTAAGGGATATCTAGTTCGCTCCAGTTTCTAGCTATTATGTATAAATCTGTTATGAACATAGTTAAGCAAGTGTCCCTGTAGTATAGTGGGACATCTTTTGGGTATACATCCAGGAGTGGTATAACTGGGTCTTGAGGTAGAACTATTTCCAATTTTTGGGAAACCACTGAATTGATTCCCAAAGTGGTTATACAAATTCACAGTCCTGCCAGCAATGGAGGAATGTTCCCCTTGCTCCATATCTTTGCCAGCATGTGCTATCATTTGAGGTATTGATCTTAGCCATTCTGATAGGTGTTAAGATGGAATCTCAGGGTCATTTAGATTTGCGTTTTTCTGATAACTAATGACGTTGATCATTTTTAAGTGTTTCTCACCCATTTAAAATTCCTTTTTTGAGAATTCTCTGTTTAGCGCTGTATCCCATTTTTAATTGCGTTATTTGGTTTTTTGGAGTCTAACTTCTTGAGTTCTTTATACTTGTTAGCCCTCTGTCAGATGTTGGGTTTGTGAAGATCTTTTCCAATCTGCTGTTTTGTCCTATTGATGGCGTCCTTTGCCTTACAGAAGCTTTTCAGTTTCTTGAAGTACCATTTGTCAGTTGTTGATCTTAGAGCATGAGACACTAGCTCAGGAAGTTGTCTCCTGTACTGATGTGTTATTCCTCACTTTCTCTTCTGTTAGATTTACTGCATCTGGTTTTATATTGAGGACTTTAGTCCACTTGGACCTGAGTTTTGTGAGGGTGATAAATATGGATCTTACTGACTATGGAGAAACTTAGAATACAGCATAGCACAACTCCAACCGCAGTAAGTAGTGTGGCTAGACAAAAGAACAGGTAGCATTAGGAAAACTGGTAAAAGGAAGAATTCTACTTACAAGTGAATATGAAATGAGACAATGTAAATAAAGCTTGAAAGATAAGAAAGCATCATGGTGGGATGTAGTGTGTAGTTAAAAAAAAAAATCAAACCACGCTAATTGGGCAATATACCGGCAAGAGCAGTCTTACCTGCCCCCCATGGTTCTTGTTGCCAGCTGCTGCCAAGCCTCTCCTACCTTCTCAAGCCATCCACCCTCTGTATGTAGCCTTTAGAAAGCCGGCCACCACTGGCTCAGACCTCTAGCCCCATAAGATGATAACAGCAGAGACTTGTAATATACCAGCCAGACTTATAACAGTGAATCTCCAACCCAAAATGCCCATTCGAAGAACACAAAACTCAACTGATATAAATTCAAGCTGCATACCTAGATCAGACAGATGTACCCTTCATTCCTCTATCTCCCATCCACGAAATCTCTACCTGCAGCTTCTCCAGACCTCATGGCTCAACTCCATCTTCTTCTCCTTCAGGCTATCTTGTCTCTCTCATCCTCCATCTCATCCGACCTCTTCTTTCTCTTTCCCCTCTCTAATACTTTCACCTCTGCCCCCTCTTTCCACTGCCCAATCGCAGGCTCTATCGTTATCTGATCAATCAAACTTTCATCTGAGCACAGGCACTCAGATTTTGCGGGGAGAAGAAAAAACAGACAGCAATTTCCAACAGTGAGAACATCTGAGAGCACGCATCCCAGGTAGCAGAAGTGAGGAAGAAGGGGCAGAGAAACAAAGAAAGCAGTCTTAGACAGGTGGACATTCGTTTAGACATATGGAGGTGGAGTTATGACCTCATAGTGCCATGCTATGGCATGACCACACATGTATGTACAATTCTCCAGTGCAGTCTGTATGTTCCTGAGGTCATAGCTCATGCACTCATTCCATTTTCATGAGGACCTGATAGAGTCACTCTAGTTGCTCTTGTAACTACAAACACTTGTGGTAGACCATTGAATCTTTTCATATAAATTAATTATGACACTCAAAACCAGGAAATGGCTTTCTCTTTTTATAATTTATTTTCCTGAGAAAATTCTTTAGAATTGGTATTACATTATTACATTTTTCTATAGTAAGATCTTTCACACTTGGCAGCTACCTGTGTATTCCAAAACTGCAAAACATGAAACTATAATTGAACTAAAAAAAAATGCACTTGAAAAGAATCCCATTCATGAGATTCCATTATTTATACTACTGTCCTCTTAATCTTTATTAAGTTTTCGGAAGCAGTGTTGTGCAAAAGGAAGTGATTGATTAGGCTTTCACCATGCTCCTCCATCTGTGCTCATGTGTGAATTGATTTTCTAGTTTTCTGCAGTCAGAAGTTGTGCACAGTCTGAAAATGGCATGAAGTCTGACAACACAGAGGCTGGGGACTAGCCATGGAGAGGATCAGTTAAAAGGTAAAATGTACTGCACAAATGTGCCAGAGGCACGTATTGCAATTGTCAAGCTCTTGAAACCATATAGATTAGGAAGAAAGTTCTTTGATACATCTACTGATCGATCACACAAGCACATAAACACACAGGCACAGAGACAGAGACACACAGAGAAAGACAGTCAGAGAGACATAGACAGGGAGATTTATATAATTCCCAGACACAATAAAAGGTATTTAACACTGAGCATTCCTATATTTAAACTCTTAAGGCCCTTGAAAAATAAACACCATAAAAATTGAAGGGTAGTTTAAATAGAGAGGCCAACAGAAGTGCTAATGTTTCTTGTGGGATTTTAGCTCTGATTTATTATTATCAGATACAATGGCACCTGCATTTAAGTCACTTTCTTTTATCTTTTATCTAAATAAATGATTTCTAAGACACTAAACTGTTCACTGGTTAGGATAAAGATAGCCAGGCTGGAGAGATGGCTCAGCCGTTAAAGGCTAGGCTCACAACCAAAAATATAGGATAAAGATAGCCAATAATCATATATATATATATATAATATTATTCTACCACTCAACTTGTGTGTAACGAAACATTTTTGGCTACTTTATTGGGTTCTTTTATCTACCACCCTTCTCCATCCCACTCCCACTAGATAGATGAGAAAAAGGGTTAGAGGGGAAAGGGGACATAGATCTCTTCCTGCTGATTAGGGCCATTGAGTTTCTTGAGACAAATCCAAACTTCATCTACAGAAAAACTAACCAGCAGTCCAACAAACCAGCAAACAACAGAAATCCAGCAAACAGCAAAAGCCAATGCAACAGCAGGAACCTGGAGCAGCAGGGACCAGTAGCAGAGGGGGCAGAAACAGGGCAACAGCAGCCTCCACACCATGTTAGGGTCCTGGCATTTATATACTCTCTCAAGAGATCCTAAAATTCCAAAAGTAAGAGATCTTCAGTTGGCAAATCACGGGGCAAATAGTAGTCACCTGCTGTGGACAATGTGAAGCAGCGCCATGTTCCACACCTGGGATTAAAATAAAAACATATTCATAGAACATAGCTGTGTTTTTAAAGAAACCAAAGTTCTTACTACATTTGTGCGTGTATACTTAGCAATGCGTTAAATATGCAGAACCTAGCTTGTGAATAGGGAGACCTAATTAACCTGGAAATACAATGTGTTTATCAAAGAACCCGGTGATCCTGAAGTGCACCAGCTGTGTGTGCACTCAACAGGATCCACTGTGATCCCAGATTGTACCTCCTGTGTGCACTCACCAAGGTAAGTAAGTTCCTCATGCCATGCTTTGGGGGTAACATGAGCGTGTAAGAAAAACACATTCATGTGGAGATTTGAAGAAAGGCAGCATTGATACTATTTAAAATACATTAGAAAGTACAGGAGAAATTACTTATTATCTACTAAATACTAGATATGTTATAGATATTTTAGGTATGCTACTTAAATTAACAATGCAGCACTCACTTATGAAGATATTAGAGATGTCCTCCATTGGAAATGTAAGCGAATTTAAATTATAAATTATAAAGTGTAACATATACAAGAACCATTGTTTATTATGTGTTGTTTTAAAAGGAAACAAGGGCACAAGACCTAGGCCAGAATTGATAGAAAAGAGGCAAAAATATAAATCTGCATTTCACTGTTGTTATCAAATATCTGACCAACTCTACAGTTGCAATCAACTATTACTCATTCAATATGTATTTATTGGAAACAGGTTAGAATTTGTATTGGGCAGCTTTGAGTTCTACAATGAAATTCCCAAGACAGGAAACTAATAAGAGAAGAGATTTATTCAGCTCACTATTTTGTAGTAGTTGTTCACTCCTAGACATATGAGGAAGTAGAGAACACAGGCTGGAACAGGAAGTGGAGAGTACGGGCTGGAACAGGAAGTGGAGAACACAGGCAGGAACAGGAAGTGGAGAATGCAGGCTGGGACAGGAAGTGGAGAATACAGGCTAAACAGGAAGTGGAGAATGCAGACTGGAACTATCCATAAATAGAGCCTTAAAAGGTCTGCTGCTGGGACTTAACTTGTCAGCCAGGTCCTGACTCTGAAGAAGGTTCTACAGCCTTTAACTTAATGCCAAGCAAGAGAACAACTGTTAAAAGCATGAGTCTCCGGGAGATTTCCAGATTTAAATCATAGCATTGATTAGTATTATATAAGTTTACAGAAACATTTCATGAGAAGTTTTATTCAAATTTCCTACAACAAATTTACCTTCTTTAAAACAAAGCTATCAAGGCAATGCATGTTATCTCTCTGATATCATTTCTGTCCACATCAAAAAGTGTCCATGTCAGTGAAAGTGGAAGGGGGACAGGTGCAGTAGGGACAAGGGACCAGGGAATGGGATTCCACCAAAATTAGTTACTTTAGATGTTAATTAAAAAAAATTTTTAAATAAAAATGAAGTGTCTATATAAAGAAGGCATATGCAAAACAAAAGAAGAAAAGAGAAGAAGAAATGTCATGGTATGGACAGAAGTCAACTTTAATGTGGCAAATTATGAAGTCATTTTTTACTTGCCCAGTTAAGTTTGATATTTTAAAGCTCAACACATAATACAATGCTAACTGGTTTATATAAGTGAAATTCTGAAATAATGAAATGAATTGGCAGAAAAATAATACTACTGAGCATTTCATATTACTACTAAATCCCTATCATTCCCAAACCTGATATAGAATTTGATGCTAAAACAAGACATGAATAATTTTTAGTTAAATAATTCATGGCATTACATAACTCAAAGAAACTTTTCCAAAATCGAAATGCTACTTGACTACTGTGAGGAGTTTGTCTCTTCACAAAGAATTCTGGAGTATTCCAGACACTGGCTACTGCAAGGCTTGACAGGCAGATTTCACCACGGTCCCAGGGGTACTTGGCTTCCCTGTACCTCGGTCAGCCCATGCACTGCAGTTCAGTCATGCACTGCCAGAACTTGTCAGAAACACTTGCCTCTTTATCTGGGCTCCTCCAATCAGATGCCCCTTCTCTGAAGCCATTATCCAACTTGCCTCATCGTGTCTGCCTTTGTGTGGGGAAAGCAACAGGAAATCAGGATCTGTGTTCTTACTTTTTAATTATTTGTAATTGATCAAAAGTATCCATACACCATAGTTACAGAAATCCATCAGTTATTGGCATGGTGAGAAATTATATTCTTCCTGGTTTGCGCTCTCACGGTAAGTGAATAATGCATGGAATATTACTTTGGATTTGGCTCACTCTCAGAATAGCAAAAACATCACTCCGCTACTGGAATACTTAACAGCCACGGACCTCAGCCATGACTGCGCAAACTGACTGAACATTATCTATGGGAAGAGACTGTAGCGTCCCAGAGACCAGCATCTGGGGCTCTTGAAAGATGTCTCCCAGCCTCTTAGCTGCACCACTTTTCCATCTTCAATGTCCGTTTTCCCCATCTTTACTCATTGCTGTTTTGCCCTCTTTTCAAACATCACCTGTTCTTTACCACAGGGGGCTTGATTTTGATTGAATCACCCAGCTTTGGCCATGGTGATGGCTACAGGAAGGAAGGGGCAAGGAAGGAAGAAGGAAGGAAGGAAGGAAGGAAGGAAGGAAGGAGGAAAGAAGAAGGAAGGAGGGAAGGAGAAGGAAGAAGGAAGGAGGGAGGGAGGAAGGAAGGAGGAAGGAAAGGCTCCTTTCATAATTTGCTTGATCTTGACTTTAGGTTGGGTAGCTTAAAACTGCTGAAAATATTTCTATACAGATTTCTCATCTGCACTTGGTCATATTTCTTTGGAATTAATATGTGCTTGTAGTTATTAAAACGTGTGCTTATTACAAGTTTAGTTTGTCAAGAAGCTGGCAAATTGCCTCACAGAGAGGCTATGTTATTCTTTATTGCTATCAGAAAGCCAGCTCTTTACCTCCTTGCCAGTAGTTAGTGTGGTCTCTTTTGGAGTCATTATTATCTTAGATGTTTTAACATATTCATGTTTTTCTAATCATGGTTTTGATTTCTGTTTCCCCAATGACAAACCAATGGCCTTTGAAGGCATTTTCCTGCCATTTGGCCAATGTGTGTTGTCTGATAAAATGTCTGCTCTTGCCTTTGGCTGAGGGTCTAAGTGGAATGTTTGTTTCTTTAGGTCCTTTCCTCCTACCTCCTCCTCCCTTTCCTTTTCCTCTCCCCCCTTCCTTCTCCTCTTCCTCCACTTCTCTTCTTCCCCTTTCTCCTCTTTCTCTGCCTCCCTCTCCCCCTCCTTTATCCCTATCTTCCTTGCCCTCCTCCTCTCCCCTTCCTCTTTCTCTTTTGGCCCATTGGCAATACGTAATTTGTAAATACTCCATGTCTTCTACTGGATTATATTTTAGTGCCAAATCCAGAAACTATTTTAAGCAGCCATACATTTTCATTGTTTAATATTCTGAATTTGAGTCTGGGATCTTGCATAATTTTGGAGACGTAGGCTGGCTGGCAGGTGATGTGGAGGTGTTTGTGCTGTACGTTCAATGAGTCAGTGGGTAAATAATGCTCCCATGCCATATTTTGAAATGTCATTTCTTCTCCAATGAATTGTGCTGACACCATAGTCAAGCCTTGCTGTGGAGATGACGTTAATAAGAGCAGAAGAGAGGAGGGGTCACCAGTGGACTGAAGCCCAGACAGTTCCTGAAAGGTTTCCATCCCAAGTCCAGTTCACATTCACCTTTTACACTCTAAAACAAGGTGTGGAATGAAGCAGCATTTTACAGAGGCTTCCCCAGCCCTCAGCAGGTTGGTAGGGGCAAGCATCCATTGTTTCAGCCCTTTCTCCAGGTCACTGTGTTCCGGGTAGCAAGTGGAGCTGTGCTTGGCAAATGGGCAGTGCAGGCAGGGCTTGGAGTGAATCATTAAATAAATGAGTAAGTCAATATCTAGAGACTTTCTACCTTCTATTTTAGTGTCTTCTGAGTATTTCCAAAGAAAACACACCACTCCCTCACATTCTACTAATCAGAGCACTCTGATACAAGATGGTATCAGAGTTTCCTCCAAACCAAGAAACTACACCAGATGTGAGCCTAGTGCTGACCAATTAATTCTATTGTGGTAAGTCTGCACGTGATAAGTGAAGTAAGATCCACAGGGTCGGTATTCAGTCCCACAGGACTGATGCTCCAGTCAGACACCAGTCCAGGTCCAGGTTGAGGCCTCAACATGGGATCCCATGTTTCCATATTTGTCTAGAGTTAGTTCTCTAAACTGGCTTACAAAACTCAGGGAAACGCTTTATCAATATTTAGCAATTTATTATTAAAGATTACACCAAGGTACAAAGGAACAGCCTGATTGAAGACACATAAAAGATGGGGCGGGACAGAGCTTTCTACTTTCTTTGAATAGGACCCTTCAGGCCACTCCAGATGGTTATCAAGCTGAGACTTTCTAAATTGTCTTCTTGGGGTTTCCGGGAAGTATCAGTGTCTGGTCACTGTTGATGACATGTTTGTCATGGTGATGACATGTTTGTCATGGTGCTCAGTTTTACTTTCTGCCCCTTACCCAACACAGAGGTCACAGAGGTCCCAAGTCCCAGTGCCCTGTTCATATGATTCTCAACCTGAAGCCACCCAGGTGCACTTGCTAACACACACACACACACACACACACACACACTCACTATGCCAAAACCCATGGAAAAAAATCAAATAAATATGAATTATATGATAATAATAAACAAATTTGTACAGAACAATTTCTCTGTGCTTTACAACATTATGTTATTCTATTTAATTTGTCTCTATTAAATTTTAGACAGTCTTGTGATTATATATAGAGGCTTGCTGTACATTTTTGTTTATTGTTTTGCTTTTGAAAAATTATCTGTATGCATATGAGGGAAAAGACACATGCATGTGAGTGTGGATGCTTGAGGGAGCTTTTTCCTTGTAACATCACCTTGTTCTGTAGCCAAGGCTGGCCTACAACATGATACATAGAGCAGGCTGACCTTAAATTCATAAAGATCTACCTACCTCTATTTATAGCATGCTGAGATTAAAGGTGTGGGCCACTATACCTGGCTTTTGTGGGATTCTCAGTGTCTAAGTACTGCAAAAATTTTGTTATCAGTGATCACAGATGATATTATGTAAATTTCAGTGCCTAATTAGAGGACATGGAGTCACAAGTGACCTCAACATTTTTATGATCATACTGATTAAAATGATAATAATTCACTATATTTCCTGGAGGGTATTGTGTGTTCCTTTGCATTTTTCCTGTTGATAATCATGCCATCTGATATGTATTTCTTCCTTTCAATCTTCATTTTTCTATTTTATCATGCTAGCTAAAATTTCCTGTGATGTGCTAACCAGAAGTTTTTCTGAGAAACAGCCCTAATTCCAATGCTAATTCACTACAGGGAGCTTTGTTTAGGGCTTTTTCCCTCTTCTAAATTTTCATGATTATTTGAAAAAGATGTATCTTCCAAAGTTTTCGTCAGGAATGGATATTGAATTTTTCTATCAGTCCATGGCAAACTGGTAAAAATCATGATTCTTTTACCCAATACTGCTAATTAACAGCTAGGATTGATTATGGTTTTTATTTTTTATATTGAACAATTATTGAGTTTCTGGAGTAATCCTTGCCTTCGTCATGAAGACCAATTCTTTTTGTGCATTGCTGGATATTATGTGAAAATATTTCATGTGAAAATTACACATCTACTTGTCTGCTGAATACATTCCTATAGCTTTCCCTCCTTTCATCTTTTCTTTAAAAATTACCTAAATGAGCAATTGCCCCTTCCTTTCTAGTTTTCTGCATTATATCCATCAAATTCATTTTAAATTTTCTTTAAACGTAGGTAGAGCTCCCCAGTGAAAGCATCCCTCTATAGAAACTCTCCTTTGGGAATATTTTGCACATTGGGCTATAGTTCCTTATTGGCCACATGGTTCTATTGCCTTAGCTGTAGCAAAAAAAATTTCAATCTGTTATAAATTATCTTTGATTTAATATCATGTATTAAGTCAGAGATTATTTAAGTTTGTTACTTAGTTCTCAAACATTGGGAGATTTTCTGTTACTGGTCTCAACTGACTTGTAATTTGATCCCAGAGGGGTTAGAGAACACGTGTAGTATGACCTTTACTATATTAAGTTTGTTAAAGTTCATTCTATTAGCCAGATACTCTGGATGGCCAACATCTTCTGTTCTAAGTCTGAAATGTGAGACAAAAAGAAAGCCACAGAAAGCACTCATACATGGCATTTAGTCAAGCCTGAGCTCCCGGGTCTATTTGTAATATATTAATCCAATTTCCCATTGAGATAAGGAAGATATCAGTATTTGCATCCTTACTGTGGATTTTTGCTATGTCCTCTATATTATTCTGATTTGATGATCACTGAATTTGATTTGTGAAATAATAAAATTAGTACCTGTAATGTTTGTGTCTTGTGAAAAATAGTCTTTTAGGAATACTAACGGAATAAGCTATCTCATTCTTGCCACTGCCCAACTTCTTTACCTCCTCTGATTTGACATGAAGAACTGACTAGTTGGTGGTGGTAGTCATAATGGTGGTAGTGGGTGTAAGGCAGATACAATACAGGTGTTTGTGTGTACTCATAGGGGTTTACAAATGTCATACAAACTAATAAAAAGACTAATTAAGAAGGTTTCCATGCATCATATTATAAGAAAATGTAGATGAAAAATATAAAATGGACTAAGAACTTCTAAAAGTTAAATAACTGGACAAATATAAGAGCAAAACATAAAATTTTATAAACTTTATAGAAGCAAAATATGCCTTTGCTTCTATAAAGAGATTATACATCACTGAAAAGAATGTTTACCTATATTAAACATAAAATAAACTATTCAAAGAGAAGAAATAATGCTTAGGTCAACATTAAGTGACCAGACTTTGTGAAATATAATTTTTAAAATATATATAATATATAACATATGTATATGCTAAATATATATGATTTTAACATGCATTTATTTATTATTTTTAAAGACACACAAGGTTTTTCTAGCATGGAGTCAGCACTGGGATTTTATGTCATCAATAATTAATACAGTGCAGTGATGTTTATCTGTAATCCTAACACAGAGGCAAAAGACATAGGAGGGTGGAATTTATAGTCGTCCTCAGCTACATAGTAACTTTCAGACTAACCAAGACTAGGAGACCCATCTCAAATAATAATATTAGTAAATATTAGTCAGAACTCTCTACAGAGATGACTTTAGACAACTGATAGAGCATATAATTACTATCTACAATTCGATATAATTGTATATCATATTATTTATGTGTGGAATTTATTGGATTGGCTTACACAATTTTATCCAGGGAGTTCAAAACTGATTGACATCACTCCGGCAAAGCCAAGAAGAATCTGAAAGCGGCCCAGTCTAGTAGACCAGTTGTCCCAGCAGTTTCTATCGCACACCGCAGGCCTGGTGGGTTCTGGTTGAGCTCTTCGTCTTCAGCGCATGTCAGAAGCCCGAGGTAGCTGGTTTAAGTGTCAGGGAAAAACCCAACAGCCACAGTGGGTAGATGGACTCAGTGGGTAGTAAGAGTGGGCATAAAAAAACTTTCTTCCTCTGTTTTCTTCCATCTTCTTCCAGCCACCAGAAGATGCGGCCAACAGTAGGGTGGGTCTTCTGTCTCCAAATAATCTGACAAGAATGTGCCTCACAGGAATGCTTAGCAATCCGTATTTTAGTTACGATGAAGAGAGCTTGACAACCAATATTAGCCATGACTAAAAATGATAAAATAACCACGTTTCCTTCAAAGATAAACTAGCATGTATTGTATTGCTACACACTGAAGTTGAAATCCAGCACATTTGATAGAGAAAGCTTTCATATCAATGATGCAATTTACTATGAGGTCACTCTCAATGCTGGGGACCTCTCCTGACTAAAGCTCAGGAAAACTGACACCTCATGCTCTTCCTTTGCGAAAAGTAAAATAAGACTAATTTAGATGGAAAATGTTAGATGAAGTGTGACCAGTTAACACACGACTTAGCATGTAGTGGCTGATACGTAACACACAGTTAAGGTATTGCTTCCAGCTTACTATTTATGTCAGAAGTAAGTTTTATTTGTCTGACAATGGGGGAAATATGAATTTGGGTTCTACTGGTTCTACAGCCGAGTTATAGGTTTGACATCTGTGTCTTGTAACATTATTTTTAATGATAAAAGTCACACTCAAAACAACCTACTGAGCACCGTATACAAATTGTTTTGTCTACAATTATCTAATATTTAAGATGCTGCAGGCTATAGGTTAATCAAAAACTATCTTTAGACAGATAGACACAAGTCTATCTCGTGTCCCCTTTTTACATGAGCTCACTAGTGACTGAATCATGGGATGTGAAATAATCAGATTAAAACGGAATGAAGTAAATTGCTATGGAGTATTAGAGAGACTGTGACCTCACAGTTTCTAAACATTCGCTACAAGTCAAAAGTGTTTTATTTCTCCTCACGGGCCACAAGGGGACATTTTCACTCTTGTGGCAGCTGGGTTTCTTTCAATCCAGTACATTCTGTACGGGGTTGAGAGTTTTGTCTTTTAATGCTTCACAGCCCCAATTAGGAACAAAATTAGCCACTGTCACAGGATGGATGGTTCCTTTCACAGAAGACTTCTTATGAGGGTATTTGAATTGCAAATGTCAAAACCCCTCAAGAAAGTTCAGCCAAAATAATAAATAAGCAGACAAGCTTTCCTAAGAGCAGCAGTAATTCATTATCAAGCAATTAGCCCCAGAACAAGCCCACATTTCCAGTTTAGAATACTTCATTTGGTTTTGGAAATATGACTACGGTAAAGGCTGAAGACACAGGCTAGGGCTTTGATGTTAACCATTCACAAACAATCTGACTCTAACCTTAAGTGGGACGGCCATCTGATTGCATTCTCCTCTGAAGAAAACTGAGCATCTGTCAAGCACCACTCCATGAGATTGTCTTTAAAGTGCAGTCCTCCACTACTAAAGGGAAATGGGACATGGAGCTTCAGATAATTAATTTTCCCACTGTCCTTTTCTTAGATCCTAATGGCACCTTTAATATGAATGGGCAAACATAGCGTAGAGCCCCAAGTCCTTCAAGCCACCTCTCCTCTCATCTTTCTGTTAAATCTCATGATGTCCTGAACAGTACAAAGGATTAAGCTGCTGGTGGTCCAGAGACCCAGGGGACAGTCTAGAGCAGCATCAGACTAGGAAAGGTGGATTATTTGAAAACAAGATGTTTGCACCAAAGGTTCTTTCATCAATGGGTTTATTTATTCATTTATTTATTTATTGAAAAAGAGATGTGAAGTAGAAAAATGAAAATGTGACATCTATCCCTGAACCAGACTTATGAAAGCCATCTGAGAATGCTGGCCCAGGGGGACAGAGGGTGACTGTTCCATGTGGATGTGGTCACACCCTCCTGGCATCTGCCTTGAGGCAGAAACAACTGCCTGAAATCAGTCACAGGCCTGTTTGGCAAGACCCAGAGATCACTTGCCGCAGCATTTCCAGCTCTCTTTTCTTCCAATTCTAGAGCTTTTGACATATCAAGAGAACTCAGGAGCGCAGCATTTTGTGAACTCCTGGTAAGCTGGTAGAGGCAGCCGCCTTTGAGCCCCTTCTTTTATCTAGGTGCATGAATGGACTGAAGCACTGACTTGCCTTTCTCACTTCCCCAATCCTGCTCTATAAAATCCTGAGTGAGACACTTTGCTGGAAGTTGTTTTGCCACACTTAGCATCCTATGACGTCATAGCAAGCTCATTGATCTCTGGATGTTCTGAAAGGACATGGGTCACATGACTATATTGTGTTTAACCTACGAAATATATGTGAGAATCAAAAGATAATACTTATGTGTGTATGCATGCATGCGTGTTCGAGTGTATGCAGGTGTGTGTATGTTTGTGTGTGTGTGTCTGTCTGTCTGTCTGTCTGTCTGTCTGTCTCTCTCTCTCTCTCTCTCTGTGTGTGTGTGTGTGTGTGTGTGTGTGTGTGTGTGTGTGTGGCCATTTGTGTGGAGACAGAGGTTAACCTCAGGTGATATTCATCTTCTTTCAGACAAGGTCTTGTTTAGACTAGCTCTTGGCAAGTCAGACATTCTGTGAAAGAACAAGCTTCAAGTTTGCACCCGACTCTGCCTCCTCAGTGCTAGACGTACAAGCACACACTCCAGCTAGACGTACAAGCACACACTCCATACCTGGCCTTTTTACATGGACTCTGGGGCTTGCTTTCAGGTCCTCGACCTTACAAAGTGAGTGTTACTGATGGATCAATCTTCCCAGCAGGAAAGGATGATTTTAACAGTCCCAAGTTGGTTTTACATTCTACGTAACCTAAACCTGATATTGGATCACTTGTAAAACTCTCATAATCCCACTAAATGTACTATTTAGAAACTGAAAATTAAAACAGTGAGGCCATCTGTGTTTGTCAGTTTCTGATGGTCTAGTTTATTCCTAGCATGTTCAAATGATGCAACTTAGTACTTGATTAACACTTCTTTCTGATTGTAACCATTCTACAACATCTCCTATGCTTAACAGATCATTGACTATCATTATCCATATCTCCATACCTTCAAGGCTTATGCCTTCAAATACTGTTAAAACTGTCTTTGCAGCTTCACCGGCCATGAAAACAAACATACTGTATGTCTTCTCTGTACTTTGTTTTCAAAGTCACCTGTCACCTTTCAGTTGCTAAACTTAACCTCTGCTGACCCCACTGAAGCTCTACAAGTTAAGCTTTGTAGCCCAAAGGTTCACTCTCTTGTTGCCCTCCCCGATCCTAATGGCAGTTCTGTTGACTCCCCCTATTGGAGTTATTGTAGTATTTTTTTTCTGTCTTTAAGGTATAAAGTCTAGTGTTTTCGAAAATCAACCCTTGGAGCTCAGCTATGTGGGCATTTTCTTGGGATCTGGATGTTCTTTAGTAGCAACTGATCAAGTCCTCACTTGAACTCCAGAAGCAGGATTTTGAACGAACATTACAGACAGCATAAATCTTTGGATTTATCCTGCCTCTCCCCAACCCACCACCTTCTATGCCCACACAGAAATATATTCCACTTTTATTAGCCACAGACCTGACTAATGGTATCAGTATCCACCAATAAGCAAGTCCGATTATAAAGTCTGGTTATGATAAAGACAAGAGATAGTTAGGTATTGACCCTGGATAGGATGAAATTTTCTCTGATCTGTTGATGAAATGTTGATAAGAAATACAAAGGAGGCTGGAAAGATTGCTCTGTGATTAAAAGGTTGTATGTACTACTCTTGAGGAGGACCTGAATCAGATTCCCTACATTTATATCAGAAAGTTCCCGCCTGCCTGTAATTCTAGATATAGGGGGTTCTGACAACCAATGCTACACCCTTTGGGTACATGTAATCATGTATATTCACAGGCACACGTTCATACATATGATTTACAAATAAAATAATTCATCGTAAAAGAAGTGCATACTGGTGGATATATTGCCTACTCTTCTCTTTTTCTAATGAATTGAAATGTTCACATGTTGATGTTTTTATTTCCTCCAGAGAAAAGGAGATATTTTCTGGGGCACATAATAGCTGAACTCTGTCTTGTGAGCTTTTTACCTGTTGCCGCATCAGAAATCAGAACCTCTCACCTGTGGTTACTCCGTTACCCTGACCTCTCCACCATGGCATTATTGATGTTTCAGCATTTCAGCTATGGTCCTTGATTTATGCCTCTGCGAGCATTTACCTCTCCCAAGTACTATTTGCAGGCAGTTCTAGTCATAGCTCACCGTAACATGATTACTCGAAGGAAGATGTGGAATTTTCATTGCTTGTTTCCTCTGACATCTGTAATCCATACGAGACATGCTTGAGGACTGTCACTTCTACACTTTAAATATCTCTTAGCTATTGCTCTCTGGCTCTACCAATGTCCCTCTCCTATGAAAGTCTCCAACCCTGTTTCCAATGCATTTCAATATCACAAACTAAATCCCCAAATATATATACAATGCTACTTTACTCCTCAAAATTCCTCCAATGGCCCCTTCCCACCTTCAGGATAAACTCCACCTGTCACAGCAAAGCAACAGACTCAAGGCGTGCAAGGCCCAGTGGAGCCCTGAGGTTTATTTATTCCTGCTTTCCCTCTTTTTAAGTCTCCAGAGATTCCTAATTATTCAAGCACATCTCAGCTCGCCAAGCCTCTATACTTACCTTCCAAACCGTGTAGAAAATTTTTCATTTTCAAACATTTCTTCTTTTTCCCTACAATGTCTGCTAGTCTACCAAAACACTTCTTAGGTTTCTGCAGGTAACAGATCTCAAACCTCATAAATTTTATTTTCAAGCACATGGAAACATCAAGAACCCCTCACTGACTCTTTCCTATCAGCCATATTCAAGTAATCATGATCTTAAATATTTTTTTTCCGGAGCTGGGGACCGAACCCAGGGCCTTGTGCTTCCTAGGCAAGCGCTCTACCACTGAGCTAAATCCCCAACCCCGATCTTAAATATTTTTAACTGAAATATAACTACGCATTCCCTCTTTCCTCCATGCAATCAAACCCATGTACCTGCTCTTGTTACTGCTTGAGGTCATCACCTCCATGATTGTTTGAACAGCTTGATGTATATTCATCTTACCATCTGTTGATCTAGCTCACACCAAGAGCATCCACAAAGGTCCCTTAAGTCCTATGTCAAATCAGACCAAATCATCATGTGTCTGGGAAGGATGCATTCCAAGGTCCTCAAAATGCTTTAAACTGTAGAGAACACCAAATTCTAAATATTCTTTAATTTCTTTCTTTATTTCTTCCTTGACCAAGTTATCATTGAGTAGAGCACTGTTCAGCATCCATGTGTATGAGGGCTCTCTGTCATTTTTGTTGTTATTGAAGACCATCCTTAGTCTGTGGTGATCTGATAGGATGCATGGGATTATTTCAATCTTCGTGTATCTGTTGAGGCCTGTTTTGTGACCGATTGTATGTTCAGTTTTGGAGAAGGTATCATGAGATACTGAGAAGAAGGTATATTCTTGTGTTTTAGGATGAAATGTCATAAAGATATCTGTTAAATCCATTTGGTTCATAACTTCTGTTAGTTTCACCATGTCTCTGTTTAGTTTCTGTTCCTGTGATCTGTCCATTGATGAGAGTGAGGTGGGTATTGAAGTCTCCCACTATTATTGTTTGTGGTGCAATGTACTAAAGCTTTGAGCTTTAGTAAAGTTTCTTTGATGAATGTGGGTGCCCTTGCATTTAGAGCTGAAGCTATGTCCAATTGACAACTACTCCCACATTTTTAATGAAGTCTACAACTGAAGTAGCATGACATACATTAACTGAGAACACACATATGCATTTGTTTAGTGATGTTTTAAGGATAAAGTAGGAAAGGATTAAAAGGAAGAGAGAAAAAGAGATGAGAGAAGTTAAAGCTAAAAAGTGTGTATACCAGCTTTTGTTTGGTATGTATTTTCAGTTTATATGACATGTATGTTTGTTCATCACACGCGTGCCTGGTGGACTCAGAGGCCAGAAGAGGATGCCAGATCATCTGGAACTCGGGGACCAGACAGTTCTGAGCACCATGTGGGTGCTGAAAATGAAACCAAGGTTCCTTGCAGGAGCAGCAAGTATTCCTAAAACCCATCTCAAGCCCTGACACACTGGTTTTATGATGAGTAGTAGAAAATCTGGGAAGACAATTGACTTCGAGTTAGGACATTACTTTCGGCAAAGTGGTAAGCAAGATAAGAGTGTGTTTGACAAAATTTGTGAAGATTTTTTCTTAGCCTTTCTTCTCCAGGAGTGAGTTGCATAGTTTTCACACATAATTGTACCTTTTGCTTTCAGTTAGGGATAAGACAAGAGTTGTTCCTTCCTGTTGTTTCTTCAAGTGACTTTAAAACAATAGCATATCAGAGTATTGTTAAGGTGGTGTGATCTGATCTCCAGCTAGACGGACTGATGAGTAGGTGATAGATAGACAGAGAGACAGATAGATAGGTGATGATAGATAGATAGATAGATAGATAGATAGATAGATAGATAGATAGATAGATAATAGACAGATAGACATAATAGACAGGCAAACAATAGATGGATAATAGATATGGCTCACTCACTGGTTAAAATGCATGCTACCTCAAGAGAGGATCCTTTTACCGAGGTTCTCTTCCTCTCAATCCTACTCTAATTTTTCATAATACTATATAATTTTAACTATATTTCTTTTCCTTCATGTTCAATTACAACAGTGTGGAATCTCTATTAGAGAAGTTCTTGAATATTTTCTTTTTTTCCTACATCTCTAAAAAAAGGTTTTATGAATAAATGAATACATGCAAAGTGAATACACCATTTCTCCTTTACATAAAAGTGCATAAAATATGATCACATTTTTATTATATTGCAAAGAGTTTGCTACCAGTTTGGAGACATTTGGAAACAAAGGTCAGCCATCTTATGAGGCGTACACACACAAGCTCAACTATTGGTTCACCGGAGAGCTTGTCCTGCATGTGAATGTCTTACTTAGAGATCATTAATTCCACTGGGCATTTCACCAGCCACAAGCAAACCTAAAATATCACATTTTTTCTATTACTTAAGTATACTTAAGCTTAAATGTAACTCTTACTAATAAAGCCATGGTTATTTACATATGCGAGGAAAAGTGCTAGGAGGATGGCTTAGTTGGTAAAGTGCTTCCTGGGCAAGGATGAGGACCCAGGATCAGAGCCTCAGCACTAATAAAACGAAATTGTGGCATGGTGCATCTGTAACCTTGGAACTGAGAAGGTGTCAGAGACAGGAGGATTACAGAACTTGCAGGCCAGCTATCGTGAACCCAAAGTTCAGTGAGAGACCCTGTCTCACAAAGCAAGAAGGAAGGAGATTAAGAATGATACTCAACACTGAACTCTGGCTTCCACATGCACATGGATACATATGCATCCCTATCCATGTGTACACATGCACGCACATTGACATGTGCACACATGCACATAGTGCACACACAATGACACATGCGCACACATTAACATGTGCACACATGAACACATGCACACATGCACGTACATGCACACATGCACACACCTTAACACCTGCACACATATTGATGTACACACATAATGTACACACATACACTAAATATTCACAAACAAAATATTAGTGCAAAAATGTTTACTGAATATATTAGTTTCCTTTATTTACTAAGCAAGTACCATGTATGGCTTTGGACCACATGAATTTATTGTATCACAGGTCTGCAATTTCAAGCCAAAATGATGGCAAGCCCACACTTACCAAAGGCCTCTTCACCTTCCTTTCTTGTCCTTTGTAACCGCCTGACTTCCAACTCCTCCTGCTCTTAACTGGCATTGTCTCTGCGTCAGTCTCTCTCTTATAAGAATAGGAGCCACATAGGATTCCAGGCTGACCATCATCCAGTATTATGCCATTTCAATTTCACTTTAAATAGCTTTTTTTTTCCAAATCGGATCACAATCTGAGATACCAGAACTTGGAACTTAATTTGTGGGGAAATTTCAAACCAAACATCCTGACAATACAACTATATAATGTTCCAATCATGAACATTGTTTATTCAATTTATTCAGGCCTTTTCTCTGGCATGTCATGTTCTGAATAGTAAAAATGAGCTAAATCTGTTTATTACCTATAAGGAGATACGTTAAACACATATGTCTAATCACTGTAATATTACGGTATGGACAGAGTGCCCTGGGAACACAGACTCAGGTGTGATTCATTCAGCCTGTGAGATGAAGCAAAAACAATGCAAGGTAATCTTTCTGCAGTGTTGTGGAAGTAGGAAAGCTAGGCAAGTGGAAAGATTAGAGAAAGCATCCTAAACACAGGGCCGTTCAACCTACATGTATCGACTACCTGCTGTGTGATAAACGTGAGGGTTAGGAGCTAGCGTGCTGATGTATTCTGTGTCTGTGTCTGAGGATACAGACAGTAAATGCCCCTGTGTTGATGGTATGTTAATTTATCATTGAGCTGGGAGAGTAAAGTGGTTGTATAATGAGATGTGATAGTTGCTCAGAGGGAGCAGTAAAACAGGTAAAGAAGATAAATATTGAAACTTGAATATTGTGTTAAGTGACATGAAATTATTATAAAGACGGTCATAAGAAATGACTGAACATTTTTTCTTAAAAACAAGCTTTTGAGGAGCATGTAGTACAGACCAAAGAGTTCCCCAGAATGCAGTGTCTACCACACAGTATCTAGTCCAGGTTTTCATACAACAATAGAATGTGGTCTTTGCTGGATGTTACTTGCAAGTATTTTTATTAACATCCATTAAGTAGATGGTTATCTCCAAAACAGATAAGTCTATAGCACCTGTAAGTATCAAGCTATGGGAAAATGGAAAGAGTATGTATAAACTCAAAGATTTATTACCATGAATTGAGAGGAATGCAGAGTACTTTTATGCACTTGACATTTTTAACTCCTTTTTTGAACCATTCAGTATACACACACACACACACACACACACACACAGAGAGAGAGAAAAAGAGAGAGAGAGAGAGAGAGAGAGAGAGAGAGAGAGAGAGAGAGAGAGAGAGAGACATATGAGCACAAAACATTATAGCAGGACAAATTCTCTTCTGCACCCTTAAGTTTCTTTAGTGGTGGTATGTACATTAAACTGGAGAAAATCCTGGTTCATAAGAGAGAAGACAGATTTTAAAGTGTTATGCATCTAGGAGAGTTGACAAAGGTCAGATGTTAGGGCCAATCTATCCTCTCACTGGGTAAAGGGAAGTGGGCAAGGGCACTTACAGAAAGACAAAGGGCTTCAGACAAGGTAAGGGGCAGGAAAAGAGGGCACACTTACAGGAAATCAAGTCACAATATAGAGAGACAAATGAGCTCTTGGGACAGGAGAGGAGGGCAGGGGAAGGGGGGAGGAAGAAAGGGGAGGGCAGAGGAAAGAAGAAGAGAGGAGGGTGTTTCTGTTACCATCTGTGTATTTGTGTCTCCCCTCAGTCAAAGGAGAATCATGAAAATTCCATCTTGAATTCTTAGTGGGGGTTCTTTTCTACAGAGAAAGGACTTCAACAACTCAGTTTCCTTCAACTCAAAGTTTTTATATCCCTGTGGCCTGTTCTGGATGAGTTCAACCCAGACAACAGAAAGATGGGTCTAGGAAATCAACAAAAGAGCCAATGTCCTCCATGCTTAGGATGTGACACTTCAGGGAACAATCATCTGACATGGTGCTCTCAGTTTGTCACCAGGTGGTGGTCATGGATTTACAGACTTGTAAGTCCTGCAGGTGAAAAGCTGGCAATGCTTACTTCTGCCCCAAGAAGAATATCCCAAGTTCCATTTGTCTCCATTAATTTCTGAGGAGACTTGTGGTTTAGAAAAAAAAACTGCAGTCACGCTGACAATATAGCTCAGTGATACAACACATGGTAATCTGGTAATTAACCTCCACAACCACAGGAAGTAAGAAAGGAGAGAGGGAAGCATGGAGAGAGGGATGTATGGATGCAGGGAGGGAGACGGGGGCAGGAGGGAGAGGAAGGTGGAGTTCGGGAGGAGAGAAGGAGGCAGGGAAGGTAGAGAGACTTAATACCAATGGAAAAAGTTAAGGAACTTTTGTTGGGACTTTAAAATCCCGGCAAGAGGACACAGTCCTACGTCCCAGACAAGGACATAGTCTTGCCTATGACCAGGGAGTCCTAGAAGATTATGCCCAGTGACTAACTTCTGGGCATGAAGGACAAAGGAAGATAAGGGCAGGGCTGGAGAGCAGTCGTGGCCTCTAGGGCAGAAAGAGTGGCTGCACAGTTGATCGTGGCGTACCCTTCTGTACCAGCCAATGCTGCTTCTGACTCCAGAACCATCCGGCATGCTTTCCGAGTTATCTGTGCTAAGCATGTGTGGTGCGAGTTGTAATCTGCAGTGCTTTTCTATACAAATATTAAAAACACATTCCTCTTTCATGGGCCAGTGCATGCTGGGGGTCTGTCACAAATGCTGCAGCCTTAGCCCCCGTTCTTCTCCATTTTTTACTTGCTTGTATATCCAGATGAGAGGTTTTAAAGGCATTCTCATTTGCTGCAAATAAAAACTGAAGTGCAAGGGGAATCCTTAGGAGAGCAAGCTGCCTCTCCCACACTCCATTACTTCCTCTACTGTCTGTGATTACTGGGCATGAACTTAACAAAAGGCTGCCTTAGAAACCAACGGTGAGATCCCATTCCTGTAAAAGAATCTATTAAACAAAGCCAAGGCCCATGAGGTTTGCAGAATAGGAAAAACAAAGAGATATCTGACCCTGTTTGTGCAGGACAGAATAAAAACATCAACACCGACTATCAGGGGGTTCCAAACAATGACAGCAGAACACAAACTCTGAACAAGACGATGATTTGCATTAAAGTGTCATTGTGTACTCTGTAATTAATTAATAAATTAACAATTATTGACCAATTTTTATTCATGGCGTACTACTGGCATGCAAAACGTAAATTCATATGGGTGTATGTATATATAGATATACATGTCCTTCTAGTACAGGAAATATTGTATATATACCCACGTTGTATATATACCAACGTTAAGTCACGTTGAGGTGATTTTAAAAGTATATGTGCCCAATTTTATTAGTTTGTGTGTGTGTGTGTGTGTGTGTGTGTCTGTGTGCATGTTTGTGCCTTTAATATGTGTGTGAAAGTGGGCACGAGCTGGTTCTCTCCATCTGTAGATCCAGGAGATCAAACTCAAGCCCTCAGATTTAGTGGCAAATACTCTTAGGCAGAAAACCAAGTCTCCGGTTCCAACTGTATTTTTTTCATTTGTTTATGTTTTTGTTCATGGTTGAAACAGGTTCTCATGTATCTCAGATTGGCCTTAAATCCATCCCGAGCAAAGGATTCCCTGAATCGTCCTTTCCCTACTTCCCAAGTGCAAGCACGCACCATCACTTCCAGTTACATATGACACCGTCATTGAACCTAGGGATTCATGCATGAGAGATAAAAATTCTATCAACTGAGCTAGATCCTTAAGTCCCACAAGGCTTTTGTTTTTTTAAAGATACTAAAGGATCTCAGGTCACAGAGGACATCAAAACAAAGCAGACCTGTTGTAAGAATCACACAGCCGAGAGCTTAAACACCCTTCAATGTAAAAATACAATCTTTACTTTGGGCAAGTTGAATTACCTCCAAGCCTGCAGCTGCTTGGGCATGTGCTGTGACTGCATTATCCAGTGTATACAGCAAGTTTCCGCCCACTGCCAGTAAGTCAGGGCAGCAGTGACTAAAGCTAACATTGAATTTGCAGTGCGTGGGCGCGATACCCTGTTGTTATCACAAGTTCTACAACCCTCACAGCGGCCTTTCTTGGCTGAGTCCTTTGCAACAAACAAGGTTTGGCACGAGAGAGCACGTATATCATATACCATTAGATTTGTGATCTGTGTTAAAAATAAGAGTGAGGTGGTTTTCATTCATTTTGTACTTCACTCGAAATAAAACCTTTGGTCGTTATTGCAAATCTACTTCATTCTTCCTAGGTACTCTAATTTACATTTATCCCATCAAAAACTCACAGCATGAGCGGTTTTGTAAAAAAATGATATATATTTCATCCAACACCACCCTGGCCCACATGGGTGCTTTCTGAATGCATGTGACAGAAGTGAGCATGCCTGAACCCAAATAAAACATCCCTTTTCCCTTTACACGACCTTCTCCTCCTGACTGGCCTGTCAGCCACTGTGGGCAATCTGTAAACTGGCAGGACAGTGCGCCAAGTGCCACAGTGCGTGGACAGCCTCAGCTGCTACAATATCTGTTAGAGGGGCTGGCTGGAATCAGTGCTGTTAGGATGGGTCAACATTCAGTCCATTGTCTTGCTTTGCGTCTACATTGAAAGTGAGGTATTTTATTCAACAATTTCCCATCTCAGGGTGGCACGTGGGACTCACAATGGGTGATGGACAGGCGGACGATTAAGTTGCTTTCGAGAGAAGAAGTGCTTAGCGGAAGAGGTATGGAGCAAAGCAGCCAATAACGTCATCCGCAAGACTAATGGGTGGTGCCGACAGACCTCTAAGCAAAGCGGGGAGCGCCCTTGCCTCTCTCTCCTGTCACAGGGTATATTCCCTCTGTATTTGCAGTATTTGCAGGGCAATGCCTGTCATAGAATACATTTGGGATCATAAAGGTAAGATCACCTCGCACAAGTGTACAACGCCGTGTTAGACTCCACTGCCAGCTCGGCGGAGCCCTTGTGATAGTGACGACCACTGCCAGCTCGGCGGAGTCCCGTGACGACCTAGTGAAGCCCCTGTCACCAGGCTTCATAGGAAGAAAGTAGGACAAATAGGAGACAATTTTAGAGCGTGGACACCTCGACTTGTTCATGTACTAACTTCAGAAAAGTCACTTCTTTAAAATGACGGACCCTCCGGTTTCTCTCAAGCCCTTCTGTAGGAAACTTGCTGGCCAGTCATGGTCATTTGATTTCCTAATTTCAGGGTAGTTTCTGGCTTGGAGCTTGGCTGCTAGAAGTCGGTAATAACCAGGCAGGTGAGATGCCTGCGATTATGAGACAGCGACATTTTCCTTGGAGTAAATCAGATTTAGAGGCAGCTGTTTTGACTTGGAGGTGAAGAGCAAAGCACTCCGGCCAGAACCTTGTGTTTAACAAGTCAGCAGCTACATGGGTTCAAACGTGAAACCCAAACTAACCCAAAGTCTGTTCCCCCGAGAATCTGGGAAAACACAAGCAGAGAGAAAGCGGAGCCTGCAAGTTCCCTGTGATTTGTTCTTTGTTCAAATGGGCTTAAACCAACCTCCACCCGGTACATAGTTAACAGAGGCAAAATGAGACAGACTTTTCTCCTTGAACTGAAATTGAGTAAATTTGTAATTCCTCTGTCAGTCACACCTGCTAGTGTGAACATAATTTGCCTGAGATGCATCCCACCATGTTTTGATGCTAGATTTGTTATTTTGTACCTGTTGTGATTTTTCCAGAACTCTTCTACAGGCCCAGGAGACAACTTGCAACTTAGATAATCAAGGAAAAACAGTACCTTGTCCTCACAACCGGTAGTGGAGCCTCTGTCTCAGCCAAATGCTCTGTTGTCAGGATAGTTATCATGGTGCCCTTTGGCTGTTTTAGCCCAGGGCATGGACCATTACACAGGGAGTAAACATTTGTAGAAGTCTAGTCAAGTAGGGCTTCATTTCTGTTAAACAAAAAATGCATAGTAGAACCAGCCCCTGGCTGGCATGTGCTTCTCGGATGCCTCATCAGTTCAGTTGGTAGCAATGCTAGGCACCTCTGCCTGAGAGAAACCAAATGAATAAGGAAGGCTCTCACCTACAACTCAGGAGTACTCTGAAGCACTGCTGGGGGCGCGGGGCAGAGTGGTGGTGGTGGAGGGGATGCTAATGGGAGCTTCTCTCTTCCAGCAGACAAAATGGTCTTCCCTCGTTTCTTCCATAAAGAACTGACTGGTTTGACTAATGAGACAAGGATGGTTTCACGTCCTTGGCCTTGGCGGCCTCCTTCCCAAAAGGTTGGCGGGGGCGCAGGCTTTAATCCCCCATCTCTACAACTAGGACACGGTGTCCTAATACAGGGACTTGAGCCATTAAGATGGCGGTTCACACAAATCAAAGCCTGGAGCTGTGGTAGTATTTCACGTCCAGGGCAATAAAGCCTTGCCAGCTAAGTGAGCACTGCTCCCCCCAGTTCTAAACTTGAAGAAGAAAGACCTTACAGCGGTTCCCAGTCATTGCTCTCCCGTCTCCAATCTCAGGGGCACTGTGGGCACAGAGGACAACCGGAGAGCCTGGTACCCAAGGGCCCAAAGAGGATGGCCAGGGTGAGAGAAACTGAGAAACTGCAAATGGCAATCGTTACTAAATAAAAACAAAAAGATGAGAGTCAGAAAAATAAAAAAAACCCTCAGAAAGGAACTCTCAAGAGTGGCTGTGTGGGCCTGTGAGCTGTATAGATCAAAAGACGAAAGTCATTTTTCTACGTGAAGTCTCAGACGAGTAAAGCCGGTCACCTGAATATATGTGACAGTTATAAACAACTTATTTCTTTAAGCCACTTTTTATTTACATAATTTAATCACAAGAATATATCTGTGGATAGACGGAATAACAAGAATTTTACTATCCCACACGTTGCAAACTGGCATACAAAGCCAAGAATTAATTACCCCATGTTACATAGCTGGCAAGGAGTAAAGGGGGATTAGAAAGCTATGTAAGCAGGACTGAAATAATATATATGTTCTCTGATGCCTGGATGGCATCAGTAATATATCACTTGGAATTCCTCAGGCCTACAAACTCTCCTTCACACAAAGAGTCAAACAGGAATAAGGAGTTATTTATACATAACTGGGCTCACAAACCAGAGAAATGCATCAGGGCTTAGTGAGAGTGGTGTTCAACCAGAGAGAGCGGATCGTGCCAACAACCGTATGATCTTGGATGTGGATCTTTCCTTAGGAATCTTCAGGAGAGCTTCCTTCGATCCCTGTCATGGAGTTCACCTTGAAACAGCTTGATGGGAAACCCTCACACAGAGGTCCTAAATAAGCCTGAAACTGACTCCCAAGAACAGAAACTGCCCAAAAATGTATGTATGGTTTAAGACTCTAACTTTATTATAATTTTTTTTTTAGTAACAGCTCACTAAGCAATTGTTTATGCATCTATTTTCCCAGTAAAACAATTAGAATCCCCTTCAGGGTCAAAGGTGCAAGCGAGCTTAACAATTATGTCTATCCTTATCTTCCTGCTTTGCGTGCTGCTTAAGCTGCTGGAGTGAATCTTGTAAGAAGCACTTACTTTTTGGTCTGGTGTGGTAGGCACAGTCTTACTGTGTTCTCTCTGATCCCCTGGCAGATTTAATATTTAGTTGTCTACTGGCAGGAACTGCAAGGCCCAAATCATTTATTATGGTGTGTTTAAGAATATTTCTACATTAACAAGTTCTTTTGACATAAGCTTTAATGGAGAGCATAATTCAGTCTCAAGGTACCTTAAGGAACATTTATCCTGAATTGCTTTGCCAAGGCCTGCAATCGGGTGATGAACACTTTCCTCTGACGACGCATGCAGCCCGGGACTATTTTGACAGACAAAGGAAGAGAGGGAAGGCTGGAGAGAGAGATATCAACCTCTTCAATGGTTCCTAGGCAGTATTTTTTTTTTCATCTACGACGTCCTTTTCATTAACGTACCTTTTATTCATCTCTTTTTTTTCTTCTGCAAGTGTTAAAGAGGAGTAAGAAGTTGGTTTAATCATTTTCTGAAAAATCAGCTATATCCTAACGTTGTTTGATTACAACCAGTCGCAAAAAATGCCAAGTGCATTTCCATTTTGAGTGCTTGCTTAAACAGCCCTGCAGGCGGGTGACACTCCAAAACGGCCTACACCATGAGTAAGTTCTGCATTCCTTTCAACACACACTTGCATTAATCCACTCCCTTATTCTTGAAAGTAATGCATTTTCCAGCACATCATTCCCTAAATGAGGTGATCCATCATCACCGGAGATTCACCAGTGAGGACCATTAATAAAAACAGACAGCTCCAATGGTGTTTCCTTTGGGAAGGTTTGTTCCTTGGGAAAGCAATGTTTGGTTGTTTGTGTCAAAGCCGCAACCCAGATGTTTCCACAAGTTCTACTTCCCCTGGTGAGCCATTTCCCTGGACTGCACGGCATGGTTGGTTTCATTCTAGGCTTCATTAGGAGGCCGTTCCTCTTAAAACGATCCACTCAGCATAACTGAATGGGATTGTTCTTCCCTCTCCTAAACACTGAGGGATTAAAAATCAGTATATTAATTGTAGGAGATACCCTATCTCTGATCAGCCAAGCACTGTAATCTGATTAAAACCCATACATTTATTACATATATTCAAATGCCTATTTGATTAGTAACAGTACGGTTCAAACACGAGGAAAGTAGTAAAATTTCAAACGTTTGTCAATTGTTCTCCAAGTTCTAAAAATACCCACATGTGGGGCTGGAGACAGTGGTTAAGAGTGTTTGCTGCTCTTCAGGAGACCAAATTTTCAATTACTAGCACGGATGACTGCCTGTACCTCCAGCTTCTTCTGGAGTGTGGGCACTTGTACTCACACATGTACAGAAAGAGAGAGAGAGAGAGAGAGAGAGAGAGAGAGAGAGAGAGAGAGAGAGAGAGAGCTTGTTGTACAAATTAAAAATAAAGATAAATATTAAAACTATAAACTGGAATTGTTATATTGTCCAGGTCTGCATTATCAAGGTCTACAAAAGAAATGAATACTCTGTTTTCAGTATTTATTGAAAATTAGCCAAGTGGTGTTTTATTGAGTGGAATTATATGACCCGATTTTTCTCCTAGAACACCCACGTTTTTATACCTAGCTATGTAACTTTGCCCAGATAAACAGAATTATTTCTTGTATATACTTTAGTCATTAAATCTAGGTATTATATTTCAGAAGCTGGTTTCCACATTGTAAATTCTCCAACAGAACATTTCAAAACCAACAAACAGATATATTTATCTGTTCCATGTTTGATTTAGCCTGCAAATGATTGAAATGATTCTAGCTTACACTGTTGAACAAAATAATATTGGAAATAAAAATATAAATCATTAATTAGCAAAATTAAACAGTGTGTGTATGTGTGTATGTGTGAGTTTGTGTGTGTGTTTGTGTGTATGTGTGAGTTTGTGTGTGTGTTTGTGTGTGTATGTGTGTATGTATGTGTGAAATATAAAGAAAGTGACTAGGACAGATCAATTTTTCTTGTTGCTGTGAATCTTGGCAAACAGTTTCAAGGTAATTCAGTCAAGGAAAACATATTGTGAAAATATGTATGGATAGATTACAGCAGTTGACTTATACGGGTCACCTCTATGGCTATTATTTGAAGCAAAACATATGAAATTCTGCGTAGAGACTGTGCTGGGTATTTAATTGCATCAAGTTCTGAGACATGGGAAGAGTTTTTCAAGGGTCTTATTGTAAACCTGGATTTAAGATCGAGAAGTCACGTGTGTCTATCTCACAGAGAAAGCCTGCCATGAAGGAGCTGCTCATTCAAGGCAGTTAATCACATCACCACAAAGAACTGTGTTAAAACAGAAAATGCGGTCCATAAAGGCTGAGTGTAGAAAAAGAGTACGGTATGAAATGAAGGAGGGGACTGGGAATAGACTAATTTATATGATTAATATTTTTCTCAAAATTTCATGAAGTGGGCTATGAATTTTATAGTGTCCCAGAGCACTGGAGTTCAAATTAACTTGAGCTTTGAAGGCTCCATCCCAAAATAGTCATGATAAAAATGTAGAAAATTGCAATAGAGGACATAGCATCTAAACAACTAGAAAAGTAGGCAAGCTAAAACACCATAGCTACACAGCAGCATTCTGGAAACTGAGTATATAAAAAGAAAAAAAAGGGGAAAAAGTTGAAGTTCATAAAATTTCACATACAAGTTTCACATAAAGGAACAATGAGAGAATTACGAAGGTTCCAGAGACAAATTTGCTAAAACTGCTCTGTAGCACAGAGGGGAGGGCAGAGAGCTGCTCCTCTGAGACTCACCGCCCTTCCTTCATGTGGGTACAGCAGTGGACCTGAAAGTCTGAGATTTAAGCTTCAGGACTGATTTCTCTGAAAAGCAGGAGTAGCCAGAGAGAGCTCTGCAGTGACCCAGAAAGCCAGAGAGTGGAAGCAAATGCTAAGGAGATTATCAGCCACTTGCCAGTTCTCGTCTCAAGCCTTGCTAAAGAAGGGCATCTTCAGCAGGTTCTTCAAAGCATTTTAAGCGATTACTGAAAGGTGTTTAACTAAAGCTGCATGGAATCCCAGATGGAGGTCAAATATAGAATATAGAATAATCTGATGTAGTCCTCCTCACTAAAGTATAAAAACAAAAGAGCAAAACTGTTCTGGATAATAACACTTACTTTTGTTTCCTTCTTCTTTACGTATGTATGTCATTAAAAAAATAAGAATGGATGGAAAAGGCAACCAGCAATGGACCTTCAGTGAAAGAGAAGAACCAATGGCAGAGATCTTTCCGCAGGTGTAATTATCAGGAGCTTAAAATGAACCACGGAAAACATGTAGAGGAAAAGGCAGGAGACATGCATGAATACAGATTTTAGCAGAGGGGAAAAACACTGTATAAACAAAGAGAATGAAAAGTCTAGAAGGATAGAACACAGAATCAGAATTCGACAAAACTGACATCACTTGAAGATCACTGTCAGCAGAGATTCTCCATAGAAAACCAACATGAAAGGAAGAAAAGGGCCAGAACACTTGAATTCTGTCGGCCTCCATCAAAGAGTCCATTCCTTGGGTCCCTGCTGGTGCTGAAAACCACTGGCCCCTCCCTGGCACCTCCATGGTAGCAGAACGCAATACTCTGCCTTCCTTTTGCTTCTTCTCTTTTAGGTCTGTCACTTTGCAAGCAGGCTTGCTAATGACTCAATGAATGCCTGCTAAAAACTGGTGACAGCTTGCCCATCTCTTTGCTTTCTCCAAGCTGAAAGATAAAGGTGAGAGCAATGGAGGCGCCCATCAGTCAGGCCTTAACAAGTCCTACCCCAGACCTCCCAAGTGATATGCCTACAGTCACCTTGGTCTCCATGAACAGTAAGCGATGAATGGCAGATGGCGCGATATTCTTTCTCTGCTTTTTACAGTCTCTCCTCTATTTAATTAACATGGCAGAATAGATAGGAAAGTCTAGCCTACTGATGTTTTGCCCTAAAACTCCAATTGCAATACCAGAGGTTAGAAAATATATTCCTGGGGAGTAGGAAGGATAGAGAGATGGCTCTACAACTCCACGCATTGACTACTCTTGCAGAGGATCCAAGTTTGACTCAGAGCATCCACATGACAGCTCACAACCACCTGTAACTCCAGCTCCAGGTTATCTAATGTCCTCTTCTGGCTTTTGTGGGTACCAGACATGCATGGGGAAACATAGACATGTGTATGCAGGCAAGACACCCAGACATGTTTTTTTAAAAGAAAAAATCCTTAGAAATAAAACATATACTGAACTGGAAGAAATTATGGCTTCAAATTTCTCCGAAGAAATGAATCCTGACAATCCATAAGCTGAGAAAGACACCCGTAAACCACACTGCATAAGGGCAAGGAGAAGAATCTCAGTCATTTCAGCAGAGAGAGCAAGTGAAAACCAAATACAAAGAGAAGAAAGTCTTAGAAGCAACCAGAGAAAATGAGTGCATACAAAGTTATGGCTGTCACTGGCTTCTCGCCCAACACCGGAAGGATCAAGAACATGTAATGGCATCTTTAAAGTGAGGTGGAATTCTCCATCACTTGAAAATATTCCCCAAAGGCAAACAATAGAGCTTTTCAGGGTGACAGAAGCTGAGAAAATTCCTCCCTAGGCTCCCTGCACTGCCTACCACACTGACATAAGCTCCAGAAGGACTCAGTAAATAACTAGGTAGTACAAAAGTATGAGCAAATATTATATAGGTTTTTTATTTACATGAACATGTAAATTTAACTTTATCGTTAAAAGGATAATGACTTATTAAAACAATGTCTATAGTATATGTAGAAATAAAATATATTAGATCACATTCTATGTTATGAATTTTTACATTGTTAATAAACCAGGAAACTCTTCACATGTTGTCATTAATTAGTGATAGCTGTTGTGACATGTAGAGTTACAGCCATAAAGCTGATGCTGGTGATAAAATATGATGATATTTATTACTACTGAAATATGTGATATTTACTAAACAGCACATGAGTGGGGTATATTACAAACGCATTTCAGATTAGCAGAATAAAGTATGATTGTGACAAACCTCACACTATTGTTAAGTATATATAGTTAAGAAGGACTAATTGGAAAAAAACAACAGTGACTTCTTCAACATGTCTTATGAAACAAATATACACAAATTTTTTACTTTGACCCCTGGAAGAATATTCAATTGACTGACCACTTGGTATTGGCTAGTTAGGTGGTGTGCCATTCCCTGTGGGAGGACTGTTTCTCACTCTCTTAGCATTACTCGATTGCCTGTACTTCATTGTCTACAGTGGAAGTCTCATGAGCGTTCCCCTCTATGTTAGTATGTCTGCAATGTGGTCCTTGTTCAGATCATGTCTAGTCAGCCATGACTGTGAGACTACATGGGAGTAGCTTCTCTGACATTTCTAGGAGATGCACTTTCACAGAAATTTTCCTGCTCCCCTGGCTTTTATCACTCCCTCTTCAGCAATGATGCTTGAGCCTTGGATGCAGTTGTGTTCTTGTATCCTGTAAGAGTATTCACAGCTTTGTATTTTGATAAGTTGTGGCTTCCTATAAATGTTATCCTATAAGTATACAAGTAAGATCTGGACTAAGCGAATTGTTTTTTTATACTCAGGAAAGTATACACATGGACACACACAACACCGCCACACACACGGAGAGATAGAGATAGATAGATAGATAGATAGATAGATAGAGAGAGAGATAGAGAGATAGATAGATAGAGACAGACAGACAGACAGACAGACAGACAGAGACAGAGAGACAGACAGAGACAGAGAGAGAGAATTTAAAATAAGATGCCATGAATTTGTAAGGGAATAGGGCAGGAGGTTATGTGGCAAGGGAGGGAGAAAAGATATAATTGCATTATAATCTCAAGATACAATTTTTAAAGATTACTTTATGGAAACCACTATAGTGCATGCAATTTTTAGGTGTTTCTGATTCTGATATCTGCATCAATAAAATATCTGATCACAAATGTTTTTATTATATTATCAATAAGCAATGGGTATGTTTTATGTAAAATTTATCTTTCTTCTTTATTTGAAAACTGTTTGCTCATAAATTGTTCAAATAATCAAAATAATTTCATTGTTCTATTTATAAAAATGCAATGCATTTTCTAAACATTTTTCTAAAAAGATTTGTATACAAGTCCTGTACAGAAAGGTAGAATTTGAAAAATTATGTGAAATAAAAGTGAAGTTCTTCGAGTCACCCTTGAGACCGTTACATTTAATATTAGCATTACATTTAAATATCAATCTCTGTTTATTTGGATCATAACCGAATCAGGTATATATACATATTTGGAAATTGTTACATACACACACACACACACACACACACATACACACACACATACACTTGTCACTATACTGACCTATAATCTAATTTCTTCACATTATCAACTATATAAACAACCATGATCCAAAAAGCACAGTAGGTGATAATATCTGGCATCTATAACATGTGTATGCTGGGCATTTTTCTCAGTACTTCACAAAGACTAGCTGATCTTTTTCCCTTTACAATAATGATTATCCTACTCATGAGAAAACGAAGAGTAAAGAGTTCAGCTAAATTGTCAAAATTCCTACCACATGGAGTCACAGAGGCTCTTACTCTTCTGACCCCCTCGGAGCCTGCTCTGTGTACTTATGCCCTAGCTTATTGAACCAACCTATGTGTGGTCATTTAAACCTATTTTAATCCACACAGCAGTCTGCATTCCTGGATCCCTGGCACTTGGGAGCCTTGCAGACCTAGAAACACTGCCTCTCTCGGGGAAAGGAAACATAAAGCACAGTAAACAATTTACTTACGAACATGTCTTTTACTCGGAATCAAACAATGAGGCACCTTTAGCCCCAAACGCATCCACATCCAGTTCTCACAGCACGTACACTAACGCGGTAGGCCCTCTACCTTGTATCTTCCCGGGATCGAAAACATGGCAAATGGAGATGACAGCAGTAGAACTAGTCAGACTAGCTGGTTCTGGACCCCTCCCGCTGCTGTCCGCCTTTCCATCAGAACTCTCAGTAGGAGGGAGAAGAGACTTGACTGTGACTTCTCCTGCACCCCTGGCTTCTGACTTCTTCATCCTACTCTTCCTTAATGTGGCCCTTCCCGAAGTGAACCCTCTTGTCTCAAGGAAATGCAACAAATGCTTTCCTTTTCAATGGTATATGTTCTCAGTGTGATTATTCTGCGAATCTCATCGATTAAAATACTGCAGGTCCCCATGAGAAAAATTACCCGTGAAGACCTGAATATTTAAAAAAACAAAAACAAAAACAAATCTTCAATCGTCATTCCTCTCATTAGTATTGTGTGCAACTTTTCATGTCAGATAATTGTTTCTTTTTTTCTCCCTAAGAGGATTTGAACCCCGTTTACCTCTTTCAGAGCAGCATTGTATATTTGTGGTTGAATTGGGGTACTATGATTTTAAGCTAATTAGTGCTCTCAAAAGAGACCTCGTGTTCCCTGTAACTCTTCTGTGGTTAAAACCAAGTTCCAAGGATACGTCCTCTGTGGGAAGAACACCTGCTTGGAAAGTGGGGGCAACGGATAACTAAGTCCCAATGTGTGTTATGCTTGCCTGTTCTGCACTGCAGAGCTGTTAATGAGAGCCAGATGCCACTTACAGGAGGCCACCGAGAGTGCTGTGCAGAACCAGACTCCCAAAGACAAACAACTGGACAACTTTCCTCAAGACCTTCGCAGATGACAGAACAGGAAAGCTAGTCACATTTGATAGAACTGCTCAACAAATTCAGGAAGCGTGTTGATAAACTTGAGTTGTTATTCCATAATAGAAAACCTTAATTATTACTAGATATTGACATGTCCCAGCCACTGTGGGCAAAAGATACTAGCTAACATTTCTATGATGTTTGAGAAATAAACATTCCATACAACATAGGTAATCATCTGCTCAAAAAACAAATATGCATTCGATAGAAATAACATTTCAAATTTCAAATGATAATATTTTTCCAGGCTGGCTAAATGTGATAGACTTCCTTTCCTGTTGGGTCAAGGCATACAGGCAATGAGTCAAATAGCCAATAATCTACAGTTTAGTTTAGCTATGATGATTAGTTCATTAAATGAAGCAAATGCACCAAGTTGCAGTTATTCTTGACAACTTACACATAACTTGACATTATGAGTGGTGTGTGTATGAGTACATGCCGTCACTCCCAACTTAACTCAAAAGAAAAAAAAAAAGAATGATTTTTTTATCAGGACATAAGACAAACAAATGAAAAGGTTTTTTTTTCCTAAAGCTGCCTCGTCTTTTTAAACTTTCTCCAAAGAGAAACACAATCACCTCCAATCTGACTGAAATTTTATGACCTAAATCATTAAATGACTTTCATGGAGAAAACAACCAGAGACAAAACATTAAACTTACAGTTCAGTGTAATTCGGACACATTCATCACTGATAAGATCATTATTATCCCTCTAAGATTTCCACAAACTCTTCTGTGTTCCCCACTGTAAAAGGGTATATAGACTGCCGCCTGTTTTTTGTCAACCTGACATAAACTTACCTTAATCCAGAAACTATCTCCATAAGAGTGACCTATAGGCTAGTCTATGGGGGCATTGTCTTGATTAATGACTGATGTGGAAGGGTTTAGTTCACTGTGGGCAGTGCCTCCCCTAGGCAGGTGGCCCTGAATTGTATAAGAAAACAGGTTGAGAAATCCATGGAAGACAAGCCAGCCAGTAAGTAGCATCTCTCTTCTTGTGTTTCTGCCCCAGTGTTCTGCCTTGAGATGTTGCTTTGATTTCCTTGATACACTATTGCTATAAGGTGAAATAAGCCCTTTCTTGCCCAAGTTGCTTTTGTTCATTATCTTTATAACAATAGAAATCTAACTAGGATGCTGTCACAGAATTGATCCTATGGGTTTGGGGAAGGTTGCTGTGTGTTCATAAAGTTTGAGCTAAGAAAATCATTGAGTGCTCAGAGCTTAATTAGCAATTGAGAAAACAAAGATAATAAAAGCTATTCAAACAATGGAAGACTGGCTTGTGAACATTTAGAAGGAAGTTAGAGAGTTCTTCAAGATTTTATCAGTTTGTTAATGTGATATTTTAACTGAGATTATGTGGTTTGGTCAGCTGGGACAATGATTAGTACCAACTCCATTGAGGTGAAATCTTTTGAATGTCTTTCCTTAGGGTTACCACACAGAAGCTGTGGTCCAGAGGAAGTCAAGGCTAAATTTTATGCTGGTAGTTGAACTTGGTAACTTGTAAGAGTTTCTCACATGGTACTGGTTGTACTGGTTTGGCAACACGATCGGTAGGTACATAGAGAAAACATGGTTTGTTACCTGGAGAAGCCAAAGTAGGCTATTGGTGATGGTGCAGTGGTGACCCCAGGATTGAAGGAATCCAAGAAGAAAGTTTGGCACCATGTGTCAGAGTCCCTGAAGAGAGACCAGGAATCCACTGGTGAAGACGTGCCCTGTGGAGACGTGCCCTGTGGAGATGCTAGTATGGTGGGATGTCCCCAAAGCATAACAGGAGCTACAAAGTAGAGCCATCCTGAGCCTGGGGGACAAGGTGTATGAACAGCATTCAGGTGACAGCGATGAAGAAGTGGAACCACTCAGTGCTTATGGAGCCTCAAGGATTGTGAACTGATCTCGGGGATCAAGCACTAAACTTCTGACATTGTTGAAATTTGGTCTTGTATTGGATTTTAATCATGCCCTGGGTTTTTCCTCTTGGAATAAGACAGTATTTAGCTTGTTTTTGGTTTTTACACAGTTGAGAGACTTTGGACCTTCAAAGAGATCTTGGTTATTTTAAACAATAAATTTCTAAAAGGCTATAAACCTTTAAGGATCTATTTTGTTTTATTTTCTGATGTTAATTTAAAATCTTGGGAATAATCAGAAAGGGAAGATTGTAGTTTAATAAGTGATGCGTTTGTGTATCAAGTTGATACATAGGGCAATTCTGCTGATCAGCTTTTGTCAACATGACATAAAACTAGACTTGTTTGGGAAGAAAGACTCTTAGTCAATAAAATATTTCCATAAGACTGGCTTGTAGGCTCTTCCATGGGATATTGTCCTGACAAGTGATTCATGTAGAAAGGTTCAGCCCAGGTATTGTGGCAATACCTGTCCTGGGCAGGGGATATATAAAAAGCAGGCTAAGGAAGCCAAGGAAAGCAAGCTGACAAATAGTGTTCTTCCATGGTCACTGCTTCAGTTTCTGACTCCAGATCCATGCCTTGAGTCCATGCTGACTTCTTTTCGTGATTGTCTACAATTAAAAGTTGAAATAATCCCTTTCTTCTTGATATTGCTTCCAGTCATGTTTTTTAGCAAAACAATCAAAGCCTAACTAGAAAGTTACCCTTCAGAACTTGATGGTAAGACTGTACTGCTAAAGACACCACATTCTTGCAGCATCGAACATGTAGTTATAAACCTGGTACTGACCTGGAAGCATCATTTCTACTGCCTTGCTTTATTGTGCTGAAAGTGCCATGCAAGGTATTAGAGGAGAGAGTAACTATCAGTCTGACCAGCCATGAAGCCTGAAAGCTATGTTCACTGCTACAGTAATGGCACAAATATCATAGATATAAACAACCACTTTCTGGTTTAGTTGAAGTTCCACTGTACAAGATGAACCCCATACCTAGCACCGTTACTGAGAAAAGGTCCCATGACTAGACAAGTGATAGATCTTTGGGGGGAAACTCACCATTACTATTCTACTTAATGGACATAGTATTAAAATGACTCCTAATGACTTACTGATATGTGAAAAGAATAACTCACCTCTCATTCCTTATCAGAGAAGCTTCTGTTTGCAGTGGATGGTAATTAACACAAAGACATGCAGCTGTTCAAGGTGCATAAAATAGGAGACTGAGGAATAATCAAGCGTAAATGGGACACCTATACAAATGCCCGCCCTATTCCCAAGACTCATGAATTATTACAGAAGAGAGATCAGAATGTTTAAGAACCAGAGCAGTGGATGAATATAAGCCACTTATTTCTGAATAGTCCCTTCCCACCTCCTCATTATTACACATTAGGCACATGGCTTTCAATATCTGAAACAAATTCTCTACCAAATGGGTTCTCCAACTACTTTTTGTATAAGTTCTTGAGTCTTATTACCTCCACACTAGGTTAAACTATTGCAAAGATGGAGAAATTTCTTTTATAATCAATCGAAAATCCTTTCCCTTTAGGTCAACATTTCTATATTAAAACTTGTTCTGAGAGATGCTGGTAGGTAAAGACACCCAGAGACTTGCTTGCCATGTGGCCTGCTGCTGAGGGAGCAAGAAGTGCAAGTGTGTGTGGCAGAGAGAAGAGAGAGCAACAGAAGTGGAACAATTTGAGTACCAAGAAGAGAGGAAGATCTGGAGATGAGAGTGTCATGGGGGACAGACAGCCTGATGTGAGTAGCTGGTTCTGCACCCAAGGTGATGGTGAAGTCCCAGCCTGTGCTGCTGCTAAGGACCATGTCTGAGTCCACAGCTATTCAGCAGCAAGGGTCTGTATAGATGTCCATGGTCCATGTTACCACCAAAGGTTATGTGGACATCCTCATCTGGACTGTTGCCTGCGATCATTGTTGATGTTCAAGGGCTGCTCAAAGCTGACCCCACTCCTCACTGGCTGCAGCACTTGGGAAAAAAGGCCATAAAACTTGCCTGGATAGCATAGTAGAGCTGACCATGGTAGGAAGGTGGTCAAGTGATCTGGCCCAGGGGCGTGAGAGCAAGAGCAGAAGAGCTGGTCCTAGCCCTTGTCTTCCAGGTGGGTGAGATGGACCCTAGGTTATAAGAAAGAGAGATCTGGCCCTGCCCCTTGTTATCCATGGCCCTTGGGTGAGCTATCTGGGGCAGTGCTGGAGAACTGGTTCTGGTGCTGGTTGTGAATGCAAGAGAGCTTGTTGGGATGATGACATCAGCTACCAACCAGACTAGGATTTTAAGTTGGCTTACCCCAACACATATCCCATTTATGGAAATTAGAGACCATGAATGGGGTCAGTCCTAAATATCCAGAGCCGCAGGATCACCATGGCGTAGCACAACAAGGGAATATTCAAGAGGAATCCCAGTGAGGATCAAGTGCTGACTATATGGCAGAAGTCAGATGCCTGAAACCAGACCAATGACTCATTTCTAGGAACATTTGCAAGTAAAGATACATGACAAAAGGACATATTACATGACACATTGACACCCTACAGCTTCCTCAGCAAGATATTTTTGTTGCTTTTTTTTGTTTGTTTTGTTTTTGTTTTTCAGTTTCTACTGGTGGGGAGGTTGAAGGGACAGAGAGCAGATAAGGGCCAGAAAGATGAGTGAGATCTAAAGTTCATGAAGAATCAATACAAAATTTAATCTTTTTCTGTACAGTTTTCATGTTTTGGCAGCTTTGGATGAGGCTGGAAAGAGTACCAACTTAGTGTTCATTTTGCTCTTCTGTAATTTGCTTCCTCATTTTTTACTCAAAAAACTAAAGATATCATTGTTAGTTCATTCCTCCATGTGGTTGGTGAAATAGCTACTGCCAGGCACACAAGCAGGGGTAAAATTTAAAGCTTACTAGATGTCAATTGATGTCTAAAATAAGTGTCAATAATGTCCTGGAGACCATGATAGGCAGAGATGGAACTTCCAATTCTATCATTTTCCTCCATGGTCATTTCAAGAGGATGATGTACAATAGTAACTCAATGTAGAAAATGAAAATCCAACAATCCAAAGAGATTCGAGGGTTTTGTTTACTTTTTCTATTTTGTCTTTTATTTCCCACCAGTAAACTTTAATGTCTAGATTTTATGTCAATACTGTCTTCTAAAGATAGAGAAATACATTTGTAACGGTCATACACAGAAGAAAAAGCAAGACTCTGGGAAAGGTAAGATAAAATGTAGCAGGACTCATGTAAGAAATCAGATATGTATCAGGATTTCTTTCTAAGTGGTATTATTTATAACGTCAACAGCATGAGAAAATGTCTTCTATTATATACTGAGTGACTATACTAAACTTTGTAAATTCAGAGACACTGTGATTTTCCTACACGAATTGGTTGTCTTTTTAATATTTAAATGCATAGGATTAAAAATAAATGAAGAGATGAGAATGATGCTTACATGGTTGTACAGCGGACACTGCACACTTGGGACAGAAGACTTACAGGAACAGAGCTAAAACTGACCTGGAGGCCTCCCCCTTAATGACCAGCTTTTGCAGTATCTGAGGATGCTGTGCAGGCTGCCAAGGGAGAGGAGAAGATGGTATTTCTACCCAGCTGCAAAGCCTGAGAAGCACAACCATAACTGGACCTGCAAAATATCCACAGAGGTGAAATAATGGAACTTTTGGGAGTCACCAACAGAGGATTTCTATGCCTACAAACTTGTATATGTGTGTGTGTGTGTGTGTGTGTGTGTGTGTGTGTGTGTGTGTGTGTGTGTGTGTATCCATAATGAGAAAGGTCAGACCCTAGAGAACTTACTACTGCCATTTTCCTTTTTTTTTAAAAAAAAGTTAACTTTATTCTAAATAAAATACTGAATTTGCATATCCACAGGGAAGTGTAGTTCTCAAGTGTCTTCAAAATGACAACAAAAACAACAACAAAAAAATACCCTTCTTTTTTCAACAGATGGAGACAAATACAGAGACCCACACCTTGTCAAACTGTAGAGAATAATTGACCATGAAGTGCTCAACCACAATTGATACATCTGCAATGCATTTGTGGCTCAAGGAAAGTCACAAAATTGGGGGATGAATTGTAGGAACCAGAGGGCCAGGAGGTCTGCTGCTACATAGTGTCCTTGAGCATCTTGGACATGATAGGACAACTCATCCACAAAGTCTCCACAATACAATTCCTCCAGCAAGACCTACGTGATGACAATACCAGGCTTCTGTGAATGTGGAAGGAGAAGTCCCACAGTATCTCACCCCTAGATGAAGAGCCATAGGCAGTTAAGGATTGCTGAGAGACAGAGCATCCTTTTCCTCCAGAGCTGAGTTCCCACATAGTTTGGTCATTTTTGAACTCAGCCATTGGCACGCAAGCACATGCACACACACACACACGCACACAAGACAAAGGGACAGGAAAGAAGCAAAAACAATGCTGACATATAGAGTTTTCAAAAAATTCTTTTGAATACATATCCATTGGATTGAGATGTAGTTCAGTGTCATGGGCAATGAGATAAATAAACAGCAATAATAATGAATGAGCACACAGTAAGCCTCAGAGTCTCGATTCAGCCATATTGAGTCAATTCTCTTAGATTGTGTTTGTTGACTATCAACTGGATGTTAAATCTTGGTGTTGGAATAATCAACCACCGTGCCTATTACCAATTAAAAAACGTTTCCACTGCTGTATGATTCAGCAGGTCTCAGAAATAATTAGCATATAATTATGTAATTCTTAAAGGAATGGTACAGAAATTTTATACAAAATTTCTTTCTCTGTATAAACAACTATCCACTCGTCTGTAACAACTCATTTGTTAGAATTTTGTACATTAAAAAGAAATATGAAAAATGCATAGGTGATAGAAAGTGCAAATGGGAATGAGTTTGCAAATGATTTTGAGACTGAAAAATTTTCAGACAAACAGAAATCTGCTGTAGAAAGTTGCTTAGAAGTGATGATAAATAAAAGAGGAGGAAGCTACGAAAGACAGCCATGATGCTACAGACAGCCATGATGCTACAGACAGCCATGATGCTACAGAAGGCAGACAGAATGCTAAAGATAGCCAGGATACTACAGATAGTCAGGATGCTACAAATAGCCACATAAGATGCTAGAAGGGTTCTAGGAAGGGTGGCTCTGTCTAGTTGGTTATTTGTGTTTTACTTATTGGGAAACCTGTAGTAAATTCTTTCTCTGTGATTTGACTAGTCTATACATACAATCAGCCCAAGGGAGATTATTTTATTCAAAAAATGCCCATAAACATAGAAAAAGCAAACAGAACTACAGATAGATTGGACCAGAAAATAATTCCTCCTGTGTACAAAACAAAGAAAGGATTTTGAAAACAGCAAGGGGAAAAGGTCAAGTGACATATAAGGGCAGACCTATCAAAATTACACCAAACTTCTCACCAGAAATTATGAATGCCAAAGGATAGTGTGCAGATGTCATATAGACACTAAGAAAACATAAATGCCAGTCCAGGCTACTATGTTCAGCAAAACTCTCAATTAACATAGATGGAGAAACCAAGATACTCCATGAAAAAAACAAATTTACACAATATCTTTCTACAAATCCAGCCCTACGAAGGATAATAGATGTAAAACACCAACCCAAGAAGGGAAACTATACCCTAGAAAAAGCAAGAAAGTAATCTCCTTGCAACAAAACCAAAAGAAGAGAGACACAAGAACATAATACCACCTCTAACAACAAAAATAACAGGAAGCAACAATCACTATCCCTTAATATATCAATGGACTCATTTCCGCAATAAAAAGACATAGACTAACAGACTAGATATGTAAAAGAGGACCCAGCATTTCGCTGCATACAGGAAACACACCTCAGTGACAAAGACCTACATTTGCTGGAAAACAACTTTCCAAGCAAACGGTCTGAAGAAACAAACTGGAGTAGCCATTCTAATATTGAATAAAATCAACTTGCAACCAAAAGTCACCAAAAAAGAAAAAGAAGGACACTTCATATTCATTAAAGGTAAAATCCACTAAGATAAACTCTCAATCCTGAATATATACACTCCAAATACATGGGCACCTACATTCATAAGAGAAACCTTACTAAAGCTCAAAGCACACATTGCACCTCACACGATAATAATAGGAGATTTCAACACCCCACTCTCACCAATGGACAGATCACGGAAACAGAAATTAAACAGAGACATAGGGAAAATAACAGAAGATATGAACCAAATGGACTTAATATATTTAATAGAAAATTTCATATTAAAACAAAAAAAATGCCTTATTCTCAGCAACTCATGGTACCTTCTCCAAAACTGACCACATAATCGGTCACAAAACAGGCCTCAACAGATGCAAGAAGTTTGAAATAATCCCATGCATTTTATCAGATCGCCACGTATTAAGGCTGGTCTACAATAACAAAAATGGCAGAAAGCCGACATATACATGAAAGTTGAATAACATTCTACTCAAAAATAACTTGGTCAAGGAAGAAATAAGGAAATTAAAGAGTTTTTAGAATTTAATGAAAATGAAGCCACAACATACATGGACTTACGGAACACATGAAAGCAGTGCTGAGGAAAACTCATAGCTCTGAGTGCCTCCAAAAAGAAACATGAGAAAGTGTACATTAACGTCTTGACAGTACACCCAAAAGCTTTAGAACAAAAAGAAGCAAATTCACCCAAGAGGAATAGAAGGCAGGAAATAATCAAATTCAGGGCTGAAATCAACCAAGTACAAACAAAAAGGACAATACAAAGAATCAAGAAAAGCAGGAGCTGGTTCTTTGAGAAAATCAGTAAGATAGATAAACCCTTAGCCAGACTAGCCAGAGGGTACAGAGACTGTATCCAAATTAACAAAATCAGAAATGAAGATGGAGTCACAACAACATAATCTGAGGAAATTAAAAAAAATAATCAGATCCTACCCCAAAACCATATATTCAACAAAACTGGAAAAATCTGGAAGAAATGGATAATTTTCTAGATAAATACCAGGTACCAAAGTTTAATCAGGAACAGATAAACCATCTAAACAACCCCATAACTCCTAAAGAAATAGAAACAGTCATTAAAAGTCTCCCAACCAAAAAGAGCTCAGGACCAGATGGGTTTAGTGCAGAATTCAGTCAGACCTGCATAGAAGACCTCATACCAACACTGCCCAAACTATCCCACAAAATAGAAACAGAAGGAGGACAACCAATTCCTCCTATGAAGCCACAATTTTGCTTATAACTAAACCACACAAACACCCAACAAAGAAAAAGAACTTCAGATCATTTTCCCCTCATCAATATTGATGCAAAAATACAATAAAAATTTTGTAAACTGAATCCAAGATGATCAGTCAACATGATCAAGTAAGCTTGTTCCAGGGATGCAGGGATAGTCAATATACAGAAATCCATCAACAATAATTCACTATATAAACAAACTTTAAGAAAAAAAAAACACGATCATTTCATTAGATGCTGAGAAAGCATTTGACAAAATTCAACACCCTTTATGATAAAAGTCCTAGAAAGATCAGGAATTCAAGGCCCATACCTAAGCATAGTAAAAGCAATATACACCAAACCAGTAGCTAACATTAAACTAAATGAAGAGAAACTTGAAGCAATCCCACTAAAATCAGGGACTAGACAAGGCTGCTCACTCTCTACCTACTTAGGCAATATAGTACTCAAAGTCCTAGCTAGAGCAATCAGACAGAGAAAGGAGGTCAAAGAGATACAAATTGGAAAGGAAGAAGTCAAAATATCACTATTTGCAGATAATATGATAGTATATCTAAGTGATTCCAAAGTTCCACCAGAGAACTACTAAACCTGATAAACAACTTCAGCAAAGTGACTGGGTATAAAATTAACTCAAATAAATCAGTAGCCTTCCTCTACTCAAAGGATAAACAGGCTGACAAAAAATTAGTGAAATGGCACCCTTCACAATAGGCCCAAATAATATAAAATACCTCGGTGTGACTATAATTAGGCAAGTGAAAGATCTATATGATAAGAACTTCAAGTTTCTGAAGAAAGAATTTGAAGAAGACCTCAGAAGATGGAAAGATCTCCCATGCTCATGGATTGGCAGGATTAATATAGTAAAAATGACCATTTTGCCAAAAGCAATCTACAGATTCAATGCAATCCCCATCAAAATTCCAACTCAATGTTTCATAGAGATAAAAAGAGCAATTTGCAAATTTATTTGGAATAATAAAAACTCAGAATATCCAAAACTATACTCAACAACAAAGTAACTTCTGGGGGACTCTCCATCCCTGAACTCAAGCAGTATTACAGAGCAATAGTCATAAAAACTGTATGGTTTTGGTACAGAGACAGACAGGTAGATCAGTAGAATAGAATTGAAGACCCAGAAATGAACTCACACACCTATGGTCATTTGATCTTTGACAAAGGAGCTAAAACCATCCAATGGAAGAAAGATAGCATTTTCAACAAATGGTGCTGTTTCAACTGGAGGACAGCATGTAGAAGAATGCAAATTGACCTATTCTTATCACCCTGTACAAAGCTTAAGTCCAAGTGGATCAAGGTCCTCCACATCAAACCAGATACACTCAAACTAATAGAAGAGAAAGTGGGGAAGAGTCTTGAACACATGGGCATTGAGGAAAATTTCCTGAACAAAATACCAAAGACTTATGTTCTAAGATCAAGAATTGACAAATGGGACCTCATAAAACTGCAAAGCTTCTGTAAGGCAAAGGACACTGTCATTAAGACAAAATGACAACCAACAGATTGGGGAAAGGTCTTTACCAATCCTACATTTGATAGAGCACTAATGTCCAAAATATACAAAGAATTCAAGAAGTTAGACTCCAGAGAGCCAAATAACCCTATTAAAAAATGGAATACAATGGTAAACAAAGAATTCTCATCTGAGGAATATCAAATGGCTGAGAAGTATCTAAGAAAATGCTCAACATCCTTAGTCATCAGGGAAATGCAAATGGAAACAACCCTGAGATTCCACCTCACACCAGTCAGAATGACTAAAATAAAAAACTCAGGTGACAGCAAATGCTGTCGAGGATGTGGAGAAAGATGAACACTCCTCCATTGTTGGTGGAATTGCAAACTGGTACAACTAATCTGGAAATCAGTCTGGAGGTTCCTCAAAATATTCGACATTCCACTACCTGAGGACACAGCGATACCTCTCTTGGGCAGATACCCAAAAGATGCTCCAACATGTAACAAAGACACGTGCTCCACTATATTCATAATAGCCTTATTTATAATAGCCATAAGCTGGAAAGAACCCAGATGCCCTTCAACAGAGGAATGGATACAGAAAATCTGGTACATCTACACAACGGAGTACTACTCAGCTCTCAAAAGCAATGACTTCATGAAATTCATAGGCAAATGAATTCAACTAGAAAATATCATCCTGCGTGAGGTAACTGAATCACAGAAAAAAACACACATAGTATGCACTCACTGATTAGTGGATATTATCCCCAAAGCTTAGATTACCCAAGATACAATCCACAGACTGCATGAAACTCAAGAAATATGACCAAAGTGTGGATTCTTCACTCCTTAAACAGGGAGAGCAAAAATATTCATAGGAGGGAAAATGAAGGCAAAGTTTGGAGCAGAGGCTGAATGAATGGCCATTCAGAGCCTGCCCCACATGTGGCCCATATATATACGGCCACCAAAACTAGATAAGATTGATGAAGCTAGGAAGTGCATGCTGACAGGAACTGGATATAGCTGTCTCCTGAGAGGCACAGCCAGTGTACCTCAAATGCAGAGGAGAATGCTAGCAGCAAAACATTGAACTGAGAATGGGGTCTACCTTGGAGGTGTTAGAGAAAGGATTGTAGGAGCTGAAGGGGCTTGCAACCCCATAAGAACAACAATGCCAACTAAGCAGAGCTCCTAGGGACTAAACCACTACCCAAAGACTGACCCATGGCTCCAGCTGCATATGTAGCAAGAGGATGGTTTTGTTGGGTACCACTGGAAGAGGAAGCCCTTGGCCCTGCCATGTTTGGACTCCCTGGGTAGGGGAATGATGGGGAAATGGGAGGGGGTGGATGGGAAAGGGAACTCCCTTATAGAAGTAGGGGAGGGGGGATTAAATATGGGGCTTATGTCTGGAAAACTGGAAAAGAGAATAACATTTGATATGTAAATGAAAAATATCCAATAAAAAAAGAGAGAACAGAAAAAAAACTAACTCAAATACTTATAAACTGTTCAAAATTTCTTTCTGGTTTCCCATTCCACTCAGAGCAAAATCCATAGTCTTCAAGACTCTTCCATCACTTCTACGCCTTCATGGCCTGTTACCTCCCAGCTGGTACACTGTCATTTCTTAATAGCACACTCTCACTTCTGACTTCCTGGGCACTTATACTTTGCATGGAGTTCGTGATCATAACCATCACCCACTCTTGCCTGATTTCCTCTCAGATTGACTTCTTCTCAGTGGGACTTTCTAACTGAAATTTCTCTCTTTCTCCCTTCCCTCTCTCTCTCTGTCTCTCTTTGTCTCCCTGTCTCTCTCTGTATGTGTCTCTATGTCTCTCTCTGTCTCGCTCTGTCTCTCTGTGTGTCTCTGTGTCTCCATCCTTCCTTCTCTACATTCTCTCTTTCCACGTTTATGTAATTGAGTTACCATACATCTCCACCCTACCACCCCAGGCATCATGAGTGCAGCATATCTTTGTTTTCCTGCACTACAAGTCCCCAACACAAATGATCAGGAGAAATACAATAAATATTTAGTAAATTAATACATGTATAACCCATGGAATCACAATAATGGACTAGATGAAAATCTTAGCAGAATGAAAAGAGGAAATAACAAGAAGAGTGGTGCACTGTCTAGATTGTATGCCAAGCTGGAGTTATCACAGAGAAAGGAGCCTCTGTTGAGGAAATGCCTCCATGAAGTCCAGCTGTAAGGCATTTTCTCAATTAATGATCAAGGGTGGGAAGGCCCACTGTGGGTGGTGCCATTCCCGGCTGGCAGTCTTGGGTTCTATAAGAAGGCAAGCCGACCAAGCCAGAGGAAGCAAGCCAGTAAGTAGCATCCCACCATGGCCTCTGTGTCACCTCCTGCTTCCCGAGCTCCTTGAGTTCCAGTCTTGACTTCCTTTGGTGATGAAACAGCAGTGTGGAAGTGTAAGCTGAATAAACCCTTTCTTCCACAACTTGCTTCTTGGTCATGATGTTTGTGCAGGAATAGAAACCCTGACTAAGACAGGAGGAAAATAACAGGGAGAGAGGAAAGTAAAAAGAATGGAGAGTGGTGAGGAAGAAGGGAAGGAGGGAGAGAGAGAGGGAGGGAGGAAGGAAGGATGGGAAGCAGGGAGATTGTTCAAGTATACTTTGGCCCGTAGACATTATTCTTTCCTATCAAGTGACTTAGTCAATAGAAATAAGCAACCACTATGAGACTACTTTATTTTCCCTTTCCTTATTTGCCAGTTCTAGTGCCAAAATCTCTTCAAATACCAAGCCCTTTTACATTGGTAGTTTTTGACAAGCCTACCACACCCAAACAGCTCTGATCGCAGCCTTCTTCCAGCTGATGCATGAATTAGTAATGAGGCTTTCCAGCAATAACTGAATAAGGATACACATTTTAGTGTCCCAAATTCACACAATGACGATGTTTCTGAGAGAAAATAAAATAAATAAGCCCAGTCCTTGGAGTATCTTATATTTACTCGGCTGAAAGTAATTTTGGAAAAGATATTGTACCATCAGGGTTGAGGTTATAAAATGGGAATAAATAATTAGAAAATGAGATTGAAAGGTTGTACTTGGTTTTATATTTCATAAGATCACCAGCTAGTACTTTCCACTACATTTTATGAAAGTCATCTGCTACACAGTGAGCTCAAGCAAACACAAATGACCTTCTATTTCCATCTCTGAGGCCCATATCACAATGACTCAGAAGTACTGCATTCCGAATATAACTCACACACAATTATGTTCCATATTTGTAAGAAATCTAGTACATAAATCTCTAAATGGAACAGTTTAACCAACTTTGAAAGAATGAGCTGCTGAATGGACTCATAATGATATAATGTAGAAGCATAAAAATTGAAAGAATATAGCCACCTTGTAAATTCTCTCCATTTCATATTTATGCTCTCTCTTCTATTTATTGTATCATATATCAAATTATTCTGCTTCCTTGGAAAGCCGTTTCTATAAGAATAGCGCTGGAGACACGAATCATCTCGTTCTAAAGGAGAAACTTAAGGATCCCTGACCCGCTGTATGCCGCACACAACCCTGTATCGATTCTTATATGTTTTGAAATGCAAAAAAGTCCTATGGACATACGTCAAGTAGCAATATTTACATGATCAGTAGGCTGAAATTTTCTTGGGTGAACAATGAGTCTGGATAAATGTGCACATTTGGAAAACAACATAAGCCTAGACTTTCGCTTATGTTAACAAATGGCTAACAGGAGTCATGAATAAAGTGGAGAACTCCCCACAACAAAAGTAAGTGGCTTTATATACTGACCAATACTTGAGTGTCATCTCGCCTGTCGAGAGTTAAGGGGGTTAATATACATGCTGGCCTTAGAAATAATGATGGATACTGTGGATAAGTTTGGATTATTTAAACTGTTACTAAATTGTACCCTTCAATTTCTTTTTTATGATCAGTAAACGGGCTCACTTTGATAACATAGCATATTTCTTATGAAATAGAAGAAGATACAAGCAGCACTTGGAAGTACCTTGCTTAAAATACATTTATCTCACGGTATTTAAAAAATTCTTCTATCCATTGACAATAAACACTTAGAGTCTGCTTTGACTAACCATTATCAAATATTCATATTTATCATCTTAAATTCCATTTATGAATATTCTTTTATTAGAGAAATAAAACATCATTAGCTTATTACTCAGAGGAAGGCCATGCTACCCGTTTTTATTTATCTATAGCAGCAATTCAGATGTGTAAAATATTTTTAATTTATAAGGCACTTGCATTTACAAAATAACCATATGTCAGAAATTTCTTAGAGCCTAAGCACATCTTCGCAAGGCATAAATTTTACTGAGAGGTGAATACGTAACAGGTTTGCTAAAGCTAATGCGGTATAGTAAGGAGTAGAATTTAAAGCTGCACATATTTTTTATACAAAAATTAATCTCAAGCTTAGCTGTCTGCACACAGCATGACATGTCTGAAGCTATAGGACCTTGAGAGACATGAGAGTTGGAGATTGGTGGCACCCTGAATGCACAGCTAGACTATTTCAAACCTTCTCACTGGTACGTGGTAGGAAGCAAGTCTTAGACGCACCTGTACAAAAGAGGAGACTGAAAACAGAAATCCAATCATCGTCATAATTAGTGAATTATGAAATAAAGAATAGGTCTCTGATCTATCAAACTAAACTCCTTTCCTAAAATTAACATGTTTAATAATCACAAAGTAGAAAGAAGCATGAAGAAAAGAGTAGCCAGGAGTGGAATTGCTAATTAGAGGTGATTCCTAAGGCTTATATACATTTTCTTCTGATTAGTACAATTTATTTCAGTAAATTTCATCAGTAGGTGAATTTTAATATTGCTCATTTACAATAAAAAATAACAAATCTTTTTGTAAACATTTCTCTATCATAATCTTTCAATCAGCTTACCTATATACATTTCTGATATTTTTATACATCTGCCATGAATAGAGTATGCAGATAAAACTGTAAAAGGAAATATTTCTTGATTACAAGAGTGACTTCATGAAAATACTCACTGCAAGACAGTCATGACAGGATGAAGTTATAAGCCATGTCAGGTCCTGGACAGTCATACAGAAATAGAGTATTGACTCTTGAAAGTCCTGTTCTTTCACATAAACACCATACATACATACATACATACATACATACATACACACATACATTCATACATACATACATAAATTCATACATACATATACCACACACACATACATTCATATATTCATACATGCATACACCACACTCACATGCACACATGTGCACACAACACACAAACACACACACATGCACACACATGCATACATGCACACATGCACACACACACATGCATACATGCACACATGCACACACACACGCACACATGCACACACACACACACACACACACATGCACGCACATGTACACCAATAACAATATGTAAGGAGTGGAGAAATTGCTCAGCAGTTAACACAATCTTGCTAAGAAGCCATGTTCAGTTTATCACCACCAGTAACTCCAGTTCCAGGGGATCTCCCTCTGACCATTGTGGACAACAGCCATGCACAAACTGAATGTGATACAAGATTTTCACACTAGTTATGTGTTACCTGTATATTTTGACTTATGCATATAAGAAGGACAATCATCTTTCCTATGAAAATTAAATGTGAGAATACATTTAACATATTTCACAAGAAAGCAATAAAATGGGGAAAGTAAAGATTCATTTTATATTGATGTTGTTTACATTCAAGAGTTAAAATTAGAATACCATCTGCGTCCAGGGCTAAGGTTGTCCCACAGCCCTCCAGAACCAAAAGCTGCCCACAGACGGTTGGTCTCCCAGGAGTGCTATAGCTTCTAAGCCCACATGTGGGACCCCACTTTTGTTCCACTGACTGACCAAGAAGAGACGCACCAGCAGCACATTGACTGCAGGAACAGCAGGGTCACCTGGGACAGGACCCTTCCGGTCTCCACCAGCACCCAGAGCTAAGGCTGTCCCACAGCACTCCAGACTGAAAACCTGCCCACAGAGAGAGCTAGTCTCCCAGGAGTGCTCTCACTCCTAAGGTCACAGGCTTACAGTCCCACAGGCAGGACAAGATCCAATCAGAGACAGCAAGACCAACTAATATCAGTTATATATAACCAGATGGCAAGAGGCAAGCACATGAACCTAAGCAATAGAAACCAAGTCTGCTTGGCATCGTCAGAACCCAGTTCTCCCAGCACAACAAGTACTGGATACCTCAACGCACCAGAAAAGCAAGATTTGGATTTAAAATCACATTTCATAGATGATGATAGGGGACTTTAAGAAGGACATAAATAACTCCCTTAAAGAAATACAGGACAACACAGGTAAATAAGTAGAAGCCCTTAAAGAGGAAACACAAAAATCCCTTAGTTACAGGAATATGAAACCAAACAGGTGAAGGAATTGAACGAAACCATCCAGGATCTAAATGGAAATAGAAACAATAAAGAAATTACAAAGAGAGACAACCCTTCAGTTAGAAAACCTAGGAAAGAGATCAGGAGTCATAGATGTAAGCATAACCAACTGAATACAAAACACTGAAGAGATAATCTCGGGGGCAGAAGATACCATAGAAAACGTTGATACAACCATCAAAGAAAATGCAAAATGCAAAAAGCTCCTAACCCAAAACATCTGATAAATCTAGGACACAATGAGAAGACAAAACATAAGGAAAATGGGTATAGAAGAGAAGGAAGATTCCCAAGTTAAAGGGTCAATAAATAGCTTCAACAAAATTATAGAAGAAAACTTACCTAACCAAAAGAAAGAGATGCCCATGAACATACAAGAAGCATACAGAATAGATAGATTGGTCCAAATAGATTGGACCAGAAAAAATTCCTCCTCTCACATAATAATCAAAACAACAAATGCGCAAAACAAAGAAGGAATATTAAAAGCAGTAAGAAAAAAATGTCAAGTAACATATAAGGGAGGAACTATCAGGATTACACCAGACTTCTCAACCAAGACTATGAAAGCCAGAAGATCTGAGACAGATGTCATATAGACCCAAAGAGAACACAAATGCTAGCCCAGGCTAATATATCCAGCAAAACTCTCAATTAACATAGATGGAGAAACCAATATATTCCATGACAAAACCAAATTTACACATTATCTTTCCACAAATCAAGCCCTACAAAGGATATTAGATGGAAAACTCCAACACAAGGAGGGAAACTGCACCCTAGAAAAAGCAAGAAAGTAATTTTCTTTCAACAAACACGAAAGAAGATAGCCATACAAATATAAATACACCTCTAACAACAAAAATAACAGGAAAAAAACAATAGTTATTTCTTAATATCTCTTAACATCAATGGACTCAGTTTCCCAATAAAAAGAAATAGACTAACAGACTGGATAAGTAAACAGGACCCAGTAGTTTGCTTCATATAGGAATTGCACCTCAGTGACAGACACTATGTCAGAGTAGAAGGCTGAAAAAAGTTTTCCAAGCAAATGGTCTGAAGAAACAAGCTGGAGTAGACATTCCATTATCAAACAAAGTTGACTTTGAACCAAAAGTTATCAGAAAAGATAAGGAATGACAGTTCATACATATCAAAGGAAAAATCTACCAAGCTGAAGTATCAATTCTGAACATCTATGCTCCAGATGCAAGGGCACACACATGCACAAGAGAAACTTTACTAAAGCTCAAAGCATACATTGCACCACACACACAATAATAGTGGGAGATTTCACCACCCAACAATCATCAATGTACAGGTCATGGAAACATAAACTAAACAGAGACACAGTGAAACTAACAGAAGTTATGAACCAAATGGACTTAAGAGTTATCTATAGAACATTTTATACTAAAATAAAAGAATATACCTTCTTCCCAGCACCTCGTGGTACATTCTCCAAAGTTGACCATATAGTCAGTCACAAAACAGGCCTCAACAGATACAAAAAATGAAAATAATCATGCATACATTCTACCAGATCACCATGGACTAAGGCTGGTCTTCAATAATAACAAAAACAACGGAAAGCCCACATACACATGGAAGCTCTACTCCAAGACAACTTGGTCAGGAAAGAAAGAAAGAAAGAAAGAAAGAAAGAAAGAAAGAAAGAAAGAAAGAAAGAAAGAAAGAAAGAAAGAAAGAAGGAAAGAAAGAGAGAGAGACAGAGAGAGAGAGAGAAGGAAGGAAGGAAGGAAAGAAAGGAAGGAAGAAAGAAAGAAAGAAAATAATTAAAGACATTTTAGAATTTAATGAAAATAAAGGCACAATACACCCAAACTTATGGGATACAATGAAAGCAGTGCTAAGAGGAGAAAACTCATAGCTCTAAGTGCCTCCAAAAAGAAAGTGGAGAGACCATACAATAACAGCCTAACAGCACACCTGAAAACTCTAGAACAAAAAGAAGCAAATATACCCAAGAGGAGTAGAAGGCAGGAAATAATCAAACTCAGTGCTGAAATCAAACAAGTAGAAACAAAAGAACTATACAAAGAATCAACAAAACCAGGAGCTGGTTCTTTGAAAAAATCAACAAGATAGATAAAGCTTTAGCCAGACAACCAGAGGAGACAGAGACAGTATCCAAATGAACAAAATCAGAAATGAAAAGGGAGACATAAAAACAGAAAATGAAGAAATTCAAAAAATTATCAGTCCCTACTACAAAACCCTATACTCAACAAAACTGGAAAATCTGGAAGAAATGGACAATTTTCTAAACAGATAACAGGTACTAATGTTATATCAGTATCAGATAGACCATCTAAACAGTCCCATAATCCCTAAAGAAATAGAATCAGTCATTAAAAGTCTCTCAGACAAAAAAAAGCCCAGAACCAGATGTGTTTAGTGCAGAATACTTTCAGACCTTCAAAGAAGACCTAATACCAATACTCTTCAAACTATTCCACACAAAATAGAAACAGAAAGAACACTATCCAGTTCCTTCTTTGAAGCCACAACTGTGCTTATACCTAAATCAAACAAAGACCCTACAAAGAAAGAGAACTTTAGACCAATTTCCCTCATGAATATTGATGCTAAAAATACAATAAAATTCCCACAAACCAAAACCAAAATACATCAAAATGATTATTCACCATGATCAAGAAAGCGTCATCCCAAGGATGCAGGGATGGTTCAACATATGGAAATCCATCAAAGTAATTCACTTTATATAAAAACTCAAAGAAAAAACCCACAAAATCATCTTATTACATGCTGAGAAAGCATTTGACAAAATTCAATCCCACTTCATGTTCAAAGTCTTGGAAAGTTTAGGAATTTAAGGCCCATACCTAAACTGAATAAAAGCAATATACACCAAACCAGTAGCCAACATCAAACTAAATGGAGAGAAACTTGAAGCAATCCTACTAAAATCAGGAACAAGACAAGGCTGCCCACTCTCTCCCTACTTATTCAATATAGCTCTCAAAATCCTGGCCAGAGCAATTAACCAACAAAAAAGGTCAAAGGAAACAAATTGGAAAGGAAGAAGTCAAAATATCACTATTTGCAGATGATATGAGAGTATACTTATGTGACCAGAGAACTCCTAAACCTGGTAAACAACTTCAGCAAAGTGACTGGTTATAAAATTAACTCAAACAAATCAGTACCTTCCTCTACTCAAAGAATAAACAGGCTGAGAAAGAAATTATGGAAACAGCACCCTTCACAACAGTCCCAAATAATATAAAATACCTTGGGGTGACTCTAACCAAGAAAGTGATCAATTCATAGGACAAGAACTTCAAGTCTCTGAAGAAAGAAATTGAAGATCTCAGAAGATGGAAAGACCTCCGATGCTCATGAATTGGCAGGATTAATATAGTAAAAATGGTCATCTTGCCAAAAGCAATCTACAGATTCAATGCAATCCCCATCAAAATTCCAACGCAATTCCTCACAGAGTTAGAAATAGCAATTTGCAAATTTGTTTAGAATTACAAAAAACCCAGGATAGCCAAAACTATCCTCAATAATAAGAGAACTTCTGGGGAAATCACCATCCCTGTCCTCAGGCTGTATTACAGAGCAATAGTGATAAAAACTGCATGATATCGGTACAGAGACAGGCAGGTAGGTCATATGCAGCCACCACACCCAGTCACTAATGCTGATGCCAAGAACTGCATGCTTACAATAGCCTGATAAGGATGACTCCTGAGAGGCTCTGCCAGAGCCTTACTGACACAGATGAGGATGCTTGCAGCTAACCATGGGACTGAGCATGGGGACAGCAATGGAGGAGTTAGAAAAAGGACTGAAGGACCTGAAGGGGTTTGCAACCCCATAAGAAGAAAAACAATATCAACCAACCAGATACTCCCAGAGCTTCCAGGGACTAAACCACCAACCAAAGAGTACACATGGAGGGACCCATGGCTCTAGTCACATATGTAACAGAGGATGGCGTTCTCTGGCACCAATAGGAGAAGCCCTTGGTCCTGTTATGGTTCATTTCTTCAATGTAGGGAAATGCCAAGGTGTTAATGTGGGAGTGGGAGCATCTTCATAGAAGCAGATGGGATAGGAGGGAAAGGGGATAACCTTTGAAATGTAGATACATAAAATATCCAATAAAAAATAAAAATTATAAATAAATTAGATTACCAGACAAAACCATATATACTATCTCTGGTGTCTGTATCATTAACAATGCAAAAACAAATGTGATGTGTGCCACATTAAGAAAGTGTCTTGGTTATTTTAATGTATTATTTATTGGTTAATTAATATAGGATTTAAAATTTTAAATTCCATAAATTTCTATTTTACGTAATACCAAAATTTTAAAATAAATAACAAAATTAAAGTTCACACTAAAACACTTTCTTATCTAAACTTGATTAAAATTTGGGTTTTATAATATTTCATTTAACAGATATACAGTACAGTTGAACATTTAAATATGTTTATTTTTGTTTTTTACCGATTTCTGCTTTCAGTGATTCTTGGAATATGAAATTGTGTTAAGTCCTTAAATATGTAAGTGAGTCATCAGTGAATGGTCTGATTTTTCTAACTGTTATGGTTTTCCTATGTCTTGTGTGCCCATTTATCTAGTATACTTCATCGAAGTACAAATCTAACCTTAAGGCACGTGTTGGTGTACAGCCTGTGTTTATCAATTAACTGCTGATATATACAATTTTGCCTTATCAATAGTGTTTGGCCATATTTTAGCATCTCATACATATCTCCCCCTAGGTTACAGCTATTCACAAAAAAACCCTCATCGGTTCTGGCAACTGATCTTATCTCTGAAAACAATCTGTCCCTGTGCTCCAATCCAGCATTGTGCTCCAAACCAGCCTTTGGTACATTTGCCTTTCAATGAGCATGCGTGTTCTTTAAAAGAGACCTAGTTATCCATTCATTTTTCAAAGAATTGAGAAGCTACATGAAGTGAAGCTATGTGATCTTTCTCCAGACCCCTAACAGTGGCTGGCTGGAGTTTCACTGTAATTATCTTGACTGCTGATGTTCAGGCCCTGTCATAATCATCTCCACAAAAAAGTAGGGTAGAAAGAGACTTGTCTCTACTACTTGAGAAAAGCCACGCTCTGACTACTACCTTCTTTTAAGCTGACCAACTTACTCTCATTGGATAATGAAGGATGCAAAGTGCTGTGCTGAGAATTCTCACCCTCATGGCAAGTCGCTGTGGACAGTCTAAAGCTCCCAGCTCAGTGTGAAAGCCAGTTCGTGTCAAATCCTTCACTGCATATAGGCACATCGGACTATATTCAGCAGAGGTCTGTGAGCGAGTATCCTCCCACGTGAGTCTTCCAATGAAAATGCTACCCAACCCTCCCTGGCTCTCATCCAGTGAGAACGCATCCGGAGAGCCATTCAAGCTGGTAGGACTCCTGATCCATGTAGACCGTGAGGTCATGATGGTGTGTTATTCTAGTGTTGGGACAATTTGGGAGGAAAAAATGTAAAAATCTGGACGGGGAAAAAATGCTGGTCAGAATATTCCAGGAGAGGCATGAAACTTCTGTTTCCTCGAGAATACTACTCTGCACTCTGGTGTTTCCTGAGCTGCCTTAGCTATGGGTTTTGAAACAAATCCAAAAGGGATTGGAACTCAGAGACAGTCTTGCCCAGTGGACAGGAGTTTTTCCTTTTTCTCAAGTTCAAGGATTTTTATTCTGAAAATGAAAATCATCTCCTGAGTCATTATTATTCAGCATCAAGAATGAAATGTTTGAATTGAGATTTTGCTTACTCATGGGGGGGGGGGAAATAACAATATTCTCGTGTACTCTTTGTGTGCCTTGATTTTCTTGGGTGCCCTTTATAAAAAGTCAAGACATACCCAGGGAAAAAGGACTGAATTTCAGAGAGTTGGGAGCCATGTTGCCTAGTTACATAAACTATTAAATGTCAGAGAATCATCTGGAAGGAAGAGCGAAAGTGTTAGTAAATTACTATTACAAACTTTTCGCTGTTGCAAAGTCATAAAGAATGTTCAGAATCGAATCAGCCAGATGTGGTGACAAGCAGTGCATAGTTACTTGATGCCTTGGGTCCAGTTTCTCTCATGGTCACAGCAGAGCACAAGCTTAACATTTTAAAACATAATTACATTAGTTTATACTTGTATGGGTAAACACTCTACTAGTCCTGGGAGTTGTTTGCCTGCAGTTTACAAGGTTAAGACCAATGTCACCTGGGACTGCTTTTACCGGGATACTAGGGAACAGTTCATCCCTTGGCTCACTTAGAATCCCATCTATTAACAGAGCCCAGTGCCATGGGCTTGGCACTCGTATCCTCTTTCCCTGTAGCTGTTAGATGTAATTTTCAGCTTCTAGTTGCTGACAGCATTCTTTGGCTCATTGCCTCTTTCTCCAACTCCAAAGCCAGAAACAGTGCCTTGAAGCATTCTCATATTTCAAATTTACCTTATTCATCTGTCTCCAACTTTTCTCATCCACTGAATCTCTCTGACTCTAGACAGAGAAATTCCTCAACTTGTCAGGAGTGATGTGACTGGACCACACATCAGTGAGATAATCTCCCATTTCAAAGACAAGGGTCTACTTCACATAAACAAAATCCTTCTGTCAGCTAATTATACTATAGTCACAGGTTTGGGGATAAGAGAGAGGGTACCTTAGGAAGTCATTGCTCCATCTCTCATATGATTCTTAAATTAAGATATAAATAGCAACATAAATTATAAACAGTTATAGGGAACCAGAAAAATCTTCAAACTCTGGGAATCATTGTCCCAAAAGAATATCATCATTTACATTTGATAATCTTAAGAACTGATCAAATTGGCCTAGAGTAAGAAATGTAACTTTTCTACCAATTTTTCTTATAGTTAATACAAAAGATTGATCATTGCTAGAGAGTTGGCTCATTGGTTATTTCCAGAGAAAGTCAGACAGATTCTTAATTATGCAATAGTAATTAAGTAATGCATTCAAGTTTAAATATTTTCTCAATTGAGAGAAGAGAATGTAGATCTTTCTGTTTTTCTTCATGCATCTCCAAACCATGTAAGTAAAACTTGGCAGCTATGGTTTTAGAAGTCCCTGATCTTTCTTGTCATTTCAAGTTTGCTCTCAGGACTCGTGGCAACTCTATGGCTAATACTGTCAGTCAGTCATTCCCTGAGCCTCACGAAAGTCTCTAGATACTGAAGCCTGAGTGAACTGCTCTTACTGTCAATCCCAAGTCTCTAATTTCTACAATTTTAGGCTATGACATTTCAACTTATAGTCATAGGAATGTATAATCACAGAAGCCTTCTGTTTCTTTTTCAATACAGTATTTAATAAGTTATGTATGATATTCAGTAACAAGATCTTGGGTTAGATGAGTTTTGCTCAGGTCTAGACTAGTGTAACTATTGTGAGCACAGGGGCTCCTCGGGTAGCATATGGTACGTGAATGTTGGCTAAGTCCAGGTTTTGCCTCTGTGTATTCTCTCTGTGTATGGGTGGGTGGAGCTTATGTAGATATAACCTCATCAGAAATTAAAGGACCTCATGAAGTGTGAAGATCTCTCTGGGTACAATGAAAGCCTTGCACCTGGACTTCTAAACTCGCCCCTGCATTTCTTCCCTTGACTGATTCTAATTGGTATCCTATTTCTATGATAAAACTGCATAGATTTGCAATACATTTTGAGATTTTCATAAAGTAAAGATTATGAAAGATGGAATGAGAATGCATGAGGCGGCCAGTCAGAGCCTCAAATGTACAGTGAATCTTGAAGGCTGGGTAGCCTATGGGAAAATTATGCCCTTACTTCCTGTTTTTGCAACAACCTGGTACCTATTCAAAGGTTGGATGGCAAAGGAGATTGGAAGCTACTTATGGATCAGAATTGCATTATTGCTCCATGTATACACACACACACACACACACCAATCCAAAGCAACTGAATTTCCAACATTATAGAGATATAGCTAAAAACATATACCTCCAGAGAAATCTGTTAAAATACCTATGAAATAAAAATAATACAAATGTCCTTCAAGAGATGGATAGAAAATGAAAGTGACGTACTTCAATTCCAGTGGCACTGGGATCCCGTTCTGTTGAAATGAAATTTCCCATTCAGGCCAAAGGAAAGAAGCTAGAAAATATACTGAGTGTGGAAACTTACAGCCAGGAGGACAAATCCCACATGTTGTGTTTTTTGTGTTTCTGGCTAATATTTTTTAGAATTGAGTATATAACCTGAACTAAATGCAAAAGCTAGGAAAGTAAATTGGGATCCTGTGGGTTTGCATGGAGAGGGAATGGTCAGGTGAAAGACAAAGAGGAGTGTTATGGAGAAGAAATGAGAGGGAACAACTAACAAAAATGTGTCTGAGAAGGCATGGAAAGACATATTATATTCATGTATTTTATATCTAATATGTATTTATGTACACATATATACACATATGTGGTTTAAATGAAGTCATTTCACTTGGGGTAATAAAGTTTTCCCAAAAGCTATAGATACTCTAACAAAAATCCAAGTACAAAATATGGAAAAGTCTTCTTTTCAATTGTTGGTCAGGAAGTTCCAGGACTCTCAAAACCATATAGATTATCACCGCTGCCCCTGGTTGTCTCCTAGAATTTACTGAAAATATTGTACACTTCAGACATAGAACTTAGAGGAATCTAGATAGGTCTGATCTGGAAACCTACTTCTCATATGCAAGCCTCAGCAATGATCACCGTATGAAAAAGCTTCTAAAGACTCAAGAGTTGAATTTATTATGTCCCGGGGAAAACCAACAGCTACCTGTCTTGTTATACTATCTCCTCAACACAAGGGCATTCATTCCTGCTACGGTAAACCTACTCAAGTACCTGTGACTGTAAAGCTGTTGCAGCCCAGGGAAAGCCTGGCATTCATATGTTCAGAGATACAATATAATCCCTAACTGCACTCCAAACACTATCCTGTTAGCCACAGGTAAGTTCAGCTTTCACCCCGCAGGAAATAAGTTTCTTTTTGCAATAGAGACCATTACTGAGAGCACAACTGATCCACCTGTAGAGAACGGATTGACCATGGAGCGATGCAACTGACACATCTATAACACAACCCCTACATGAATGACTCAGGGAGCATCCTGAAAGTGAGGGCTGAAATATTGTTAAGAGACACAATACCAGGACAACTACTGGAAGAATGTGTCTTCTGTGTATAAGAGGGAAGCTGCATTCGTGGAATCACAATGTTTACCTAAGAAAAGGCCCAAACAATGACCTCAGATGACATGGAACCTGAAAAGGGAAAATCTCATATCCATATGAAAACTTGCCCTTATTTGAAAAGCTACAAATAATTAAAGGTTGCTAAGAGAGGAGAATCAGTCTTCTCCAGAGATGAGCAACCTAGCTGGTTGTTCAATACCAAGTATTCAACCCTAAAACCCCTAAATAATGTGTATTATACATATTATACATATGTAATAATGTTAATTTAAAAGGGGAGCATGGATTTGAGAGGGAACATGCAAAGCAGGGTCATAGGAGGTTAGGGAGGGAAAATGTGAAGGCAGTATTCATACATGAAATCCACAGCAAAAGTTCCTAAATGCAGCTATGATCAAAAGCACATCACCATGTCATTAATCACCTGCGTCTAAACCCATTTATTCTTGAGATGAGCAAACGCAACTTGTCCTGACAGTGTGGAGAACGAGCACTTCTGGGAAGGATACTGACTTCTGACAGTTTTCAAAGTAGGCTTTCCAAGTCCCAGAAGGGATCATATCTCCTGCTACAGGCAGGAGAGAGTAAAGAGAAGGGGCAAAAGGCTAGACAAGTATGACACAGAATCATCACAACTGACAAAAAGCGGGGAGTAGAGTGGGTGATAGCCTAGGAATGTCTTTCTAGAATTTGGCAGCTAACAATGCCACTGGCCATACATAAGAAAAACTAAAACTCGGTGTTCAAATTTGAGTTAGGAGAGTTGAAGGTGACTTTCAGTCACATCATTAGGCTCAAACCTGATGTCAAGACTGAAAGGGCAGCAAGGGAGAAAGAGAGAGTAAGGTCAAGCTAGGCTGGGAAGAGGACTGTCTGATAGAAAAGCAAGGGATGAGTGGCTTCCCACATGAGCTGAAGACAAGGCCAATGGAAGAGCTAAAGGACAGAGTAAAGGCCACAAAGGCCAATGAGCAGAACAGGGTTGTATTGAAATGAAGTGCTTGACTAGAAGATCGAGTGTCATAAATAAAGTGTCCAGAGGAAGAAAAAGCCAGATTAATCTGTGCTGGAAGAATCCTTAAGAACTTTGCAGAGGTGGTAAGGCTTGCATACAGTCTTGTAAGTAGAAGTTGCTAGAAAGAAGATGAACAGTGGCCTAGGCATAGGCACTGTGAAGGTGTCAGGAGAGATGATTATCTATTTTCACAGGAGTTTTATAAGGTAAGGATCCAGGAAGAGACTGGGAGGGAACTGAGTGGAAAAAGGGAGGAGAAAAGGGGAACAGGATTAGGAATGAGGCCTGCAGGAGAGAAGCCCAGAGGGCCAAGAGAATGAATGGAGATTGTGAGAGGTGGGGGGACCCTCTAGAAAGTACCAGAGACCCATGAGGTGATAAACTCTAAAGACTTAATGGGGGTGACCTTAGCCAAAGTGCCCAAGTCTGGGAAGGGGGAAATTGAAAAGTCCACCTCCAGTTTTTAGACAGGGCTTCAAGCAGAGGCTCACAGCCATAGGCAAAATTTCTGACCCAGAATTGTTCCCATCTAAAGGAACTTCAGGGACAAAAATGGAGAAGAGACTGAAGTCCAATGACCAACCCAACTGAGGATCCATCTCATGGGAGGACACCAAGGCCTGACACTATTATTGATGCTGTGATGTACTTACAGACAGGAGCTTAGCATGACTGTTCTCTGACAGGCCCTACCAGAAGCTAACTATCACAGAAGGCAGATACTTCCAACCAACCATTGAACTGAAGTCAGGAACTTTATGAGGGGAAAGATTGAAGCTGAAGGGGAGAGTGATCCCATAGGGAGACCAGCAGTCTCAACTTACCCAGAGTTCCCAGAGACTGAGACATCAACCAGGAGCACACACTGCTGGTCCGAGGCCCCCAGCACAAATATAGCACAGATCTTCCAGGTCAGGCATCAGTGGGAGAAGATAGACTTAATCTTTGAGATACTTGAGGCCCCAGGGAAGTAGGAAGCCTAGGGGGGGGAAGAGCGCCATCTTGGAGGCAAGGGAGACTAGGAATGGGATGAGATGCTGTAGGAGGAGGGACTGGACTGAGAGAGGGCAATGACTTGAATGTAAATAAATAAAATAAAATGAATTACAAACCAAACAATTAAAACATAGGAGCTTAATAGCAAATATAATATACGGCTACCTATAATCCAGCAGTATAGCATATTACCATGTTCTTTCATAAATTACCACATCAGAAAAGAAAGTACCTCAAAATCCAACACTTACACTCACCACATGGGGACTGGACACCTAAGGTAATTTTCTTTGGCATTCATTAGTAACCTAATTTTATTTTCAGTTAGATATAAAGTTTATTTTAACAAAGAGTATAAAGAATAAACTCATCCACACTATTACTAGTCAAAGGATGAAAACCATTAAAGATAACTGTAGTTTTCATCAAAAGTTCTTCAAACCCATGCACATTTCACATCACTGAAATGTTGCAAATAGAGACTCATATTGATAAATTACACTTGAATTAGTTTCTAGGAATTTTTCTGTGACTTTAGAGATTTTTTTATAAAATATATTGAAGAATATGAAACATTTAATGTTTAAGCATTATTATAAATATTTTTATTAATCATTTTATTTTTTTACATTCTAAAAGTTCCCTCCTTCCTGGTCCTCCCTCCAGAAGCTCCTCACCCAATCTCCCCTTTCCTTGGCTCCTGAGAGACTGCTCTCCCACCCACCCACCCATTCCTACCTCAACCCCTTCCCTGGGGCATCAGTTTTCTATAGGATTAGGCACATTCTTTCCCACTGAGGCCAGACAAGGCAATCCTGTGCTACAAATGTAGTGGGGATTATGGACCAGCCCATTGGATACTCTTTGGTTGGTAGCTTAGTCTCTGGAGCTCTGAGGGGTCTAGGTTAGTTGAGACTGTTGTTCTTCCTATGGGATTGTAATGACCTTCGGCTCCTTCAGTCCTTTCCCTAACTCTTCCATAGCGGTTTCCCATCTCAGGTCAGTGGTTGGCTGTGAGTATTTGCATCTGTCTCAGTCAGGAGCTGGTAGAGCCTCTCAGAGGACAACCACACTAGGCTCCTGTCTGCACAACATGGCATCAGTCATCACAGGTTCCTGTGCGTGGAATGGATCCCAAGTTGTGCCACTGTCTGGATGGTCTTCCCTTCAGTTTCTGCTCCTTTTTTACCCCTGCATTTCCTTTAGACAGGAACAATTCTGGGTCAAAAATTTTGAAGATGAGTGGGTGGCCCCATGTCTCAAATGGGGGCCATGTCTATCTACTGGAGGGCTCTCTTTAGGTTGTATCTCACTCTGTTATAAATATTGAGGTTTCTTGCTTTCACAATTCTAAATGATTTTCATGTTTGAAACACACTGTACAATATATTGTTACCTTATAATAAATTTCTGTCCACTATACAATAGCCATATGTATCCATTCTAATGGAATAAATTGTGATTTGTGATAGCATATGGAAGATAGTATCTTGTGCTATCATGGAGTATCCATGCTGACAGTGACCTGTCAGACACAAAGTCAAAAACTATATAATGCTTTCTGCCATCCAGTGGAGAAATACGACGCCTCTGACAAAAGTCAGTATGTGGTGATGGACAGATTATACATACATAGGTGATTAATTACAGATAGATAATCAATAGTTGATTAATACATGATACATATATAGATGATAATACATATATACATAATAAATAGGTGATAGACAGACAGACAGATATTAGATAGGTAATGGGTAGAGAGATAGATGATTTACAGCCTAGAAATACTTGGATCACAGATGTATTGTATTTTGATTAATAATAGATAAATGATAGAAAACTGATAGACATATAGATGATACATAGATAGGTACACAGATAACAGATAGATGATTTATAGAAATACAGATAGGTTACAGAAGAGATGATAAACAGATGAATGATAGATAATAATTAATAAGCAGATTAGATAAATATACAATAGATGATAAACAGAGATAATAGATAATTTTCTGTATGATTTTGATGAGCTAGGCAATAGGACCTAAGTGGTTGAAAGCTAGTCAAGATAATCTTGTGAAGATGTTTTTGGACATGATTATCCTATAAATTCATAAAGTAAACAAGCAGAACAGCTTTTACAAGGTGTTTGAATCCATTTGTGTTTATATAACAAAACTTTCAGACTTAATGGCTTACAAACAACAGAAATTATTCTCATACTTTTGGAGGTTGGGAAATCTAATGTCAAGACATTAGCATATTCTATCTATAGAGGTTCATCTTAATGACAGCATCTTTTGGTAATCTCCATGGGAAAGTTAGTTTTTTGGAATCTCTTGGGTAAGGGTAATAGTGAGGTAGAGTGACCATGACCTAATGCCCTCTCACATGTCCTTTAATCCTGTCTTATTATTAAGATCCAAAGTGTAAATCTTAGAGATCCATGTATTTAGTCACTGTAGAAATAACAGACTGAGCTCTCTCAGGAATTGAGGCAACTTGAGTCCTTTCAAATCCTGTGCTCAAGTTTTTGACATGATCTCTTCTGGAATTTTAAGCTTGTTACTGTGCTTCATAAATTTCAGGCTTACCATACCACACAACTGCGAGAGTCAAGCTTTCCAAAAGGCATCTTGCAGAAAGGAAAATGGAAGTGGCTACTGCACCCACAGGGCAACAGAACCACTCTGAGGAGGAGCCTGAAAGACCAACAGACACCTCAAGAGGAGAGACCCCAGAGGAGGAGGAGCCTACAGAGAACACAGTATCTCTGGGACAATTTCAGAATGGCTGGTTTTGCAGAAAGATGCTCTTAAAAATGGTTTTATGGCACTGAGAAAACAATGGCCATGTTGATGTCCATGGTCTGGGCTGCTGTGAAACCATGTGGTCGTTCCTGATCTTACTGCTGTTAAGGGAAAGGAGGCTTCTTTTGCAGTGGTATCAATGACTTCAGACTCAAAATTGAGAGTAAGAGACATTGAAGGGCTCCATGACAACCCTTTTCCACCCTATCCCACCCTGTACAGGAAGCTATTGAAGAGAGTCCTTAAAAATCATGGTAAGATGTGGTTCGTAATGTGGTTCTTCACAGTTGAGGGTTCAGGGAGGGGGCAGGAGCAGTGGGAATGTGGTCAATTATCTTTAAGGGATTGATCACTCGTCGCTTGAACATGCTCCAGTAACTATTTGGGCAAGACAAATTGAACTTGGCATATTTGTTTTATTTTGGTTTTGGTTGTTTTTGTTTTTGTTTTTCTGGGAGGGCATAGGGTGAAGGAATGGGAACTGAGCATAATCAGGGTGCACTGTATAACATTTCCAAATAAATAATAAAAATATTATGTTGGGGAAAATGCCTCTCAGCAAATGGGTGGATGGATGGATTGAGATAGAGAATCGGAGGGATAAAGGGATGGAGGAACGGAGAAGGGCTATGCAATGTAGCCAGATTTCATGGGGTTCAAAGAACCTAGACATTGTGTGATTCAATCAATTACACCCACTTGCACCCCCAATATCTGTCTAGAATGAGCTAACCTCAGACAGACAGCGAGGGAGACATATTTTAAAGGATATTTAAAAAGAAGTATTACAGCTAGGGAAACGGATAAGACAAGTTGTGAGTTGCAGAGGTTTAGAATTCCAATAAGTCTTTTTCCATATGGTGTTTCCTATGTTTCTTAATTAACAAGGATTACAAGGCTTATTCTCCACATACACATTTGGGTAATGAAGAGAAGAAAATGGTGTTTCGGAATATGATAGATGACTACCAGCATTCAGAGAGGCATCCTCTGCCTAGGGGCCTAATTAGGTTATAATGTTGAAAGATTCTTTGGGCTTCCCGATGAAGGCCCCACCATATTTGCAAGCTTCTTTTCTAACACACCTCCCCTCTGAAAGACTGTTGCTCAGAGACCATCAGCTACATGAACAGAGCCCCAAAATTTCTCCCATATATGTGGTTTATAGACATTTTAATTTAGTCACCTTTTAGCTGCAAAGTGAAAGTAGGTGGTGACTTTCCTGTTGTCTATGATTAACGGTTACAGGTGTCAGATGAGACAGAGCCACTCACTTGGTTACATCAGAAGTTGAATTCTGAGATCTCACCTAGAAAGTTTAAGTGATTACTTGTTAGGATGCTGGTTTTCTTGGTTGGGAAGTTGAGCTTTAAAAGTTCTGTGAATAATTATGGAAATGATTTGGTAATCATGGTGAGTGGGACAAGCCGAGCTCTGGTTTGACAGAACAATATCTCAAGTCTCATGCTTGTCCCTGAGTGTCAGAAGACTGCTTGCGAACAGTTGGCCTCAAAGGGCATAGTTATTAATCTTTTGATGACAGGTCATAATTTGATTAGCCCCTTTTGCCTAAACACACTTATACCTCAAATCAAACCTTCCTTCCTCTGTCATAGTGTTATTATTTATGTGTTCATCCCAATATCATTTTTTAATCTTCTAAGCCCCTGCACTTACGTGGTTTTTTTTCCTCTATATTTGGTCAAAGAACTCATAGGCAGAACACTAATGCATTAGCATTCCATGTTTTTACAGGAATATAACAAATTCAGCACCCCTCCCAAACCTATAGAATTTCCCAGAGGCCTCAATTATGTGTTTCTTTTCTACAAAACAAAATGATTGGCTGAAACAACATTGGTCCCGTATTACTGTAGGAACAGAAGCCGAATAAGGAAATTCTCCTCTAGGTGATGAATACTGAGGGAAATCACGCAAGTGGGCTCCAGACAGCTCCCAGTCTGTTCCGTCTCTAATTGTAATCCATCTTACTTTAAACAAAAAGGGAAGGGGGAGGACTTGCGGACACTGAGGAGCTACGGAAGCGCTCTCCAGTGGCCAGGTGAATTACACTCCACAGAAGTAAATAGAATCACAGAAACACCCCTGGCTGGACAACCGAGCCTCCTTTAGATGTGCCCATAAAAGACTAATAAAGCTGGAAATACGAGTGCATAGCCTCAGCTAAGCAGATGTTTATAGGTGAGATTTGCTCCAGGGAGAAAGCATCTGTGCACAGAGAGGGACTTTTCTCACCTCAGTGCCCTTGGGAAATCCTTAAGTCTACACATAAGGCCTTCCTTAAAATATGTCCTGATAGACCGGCAATCAGCTTGGTCTGAGTCACTGTTAGCTTGTGCTTCCACGACGTCAATCTTCCAGTTCCCTTTTTTGCTACCCTTTAACGTTTCTTTTTAGGATTGTTTCGAAAACTCAAATGCAAGAAGAACTCTCGGCAGCTCACACTTGCCTGTAGTTTCAGAAGGAGGAAGACTCACACACCCTAAAGGTCTTTGCTGAGTGCAGTTGTTGCCTTTTGCTTTGGCATTTTCTTACTGCTGTGCAACAACTACTCACCCCAAAAAGACTGGAGGATGAGGACAGTCACCTTACCAGGCTGCAAGGCTCTGGGTTTGATGCAGCCCGCAGGTCGTTCTCTCCCAGGTCCTGTGACACATTTAGAATCTTGCTAGTGAGGGTTGGTGGGGAGGGGTGGGACTGACATGACTTAGCAGGAAGATCGAGCAGGCTGTCAGAAGGCTGTGAGGTAACTCCCTCATCTGTACTTTTCTTCCCACTACACTTGGAAGCTGTGTTCTAGAAGAACAGACTCGGGAGGCAGGAAATAGAATGGACAGAAAGCCCTGCAAGCTGAAACACAGTCATTTGCACATAATGCTGCCTGCGAGGCCTATACAGAAGCCAGAGGTGTAGCTAGGCCCCAGGTGAAAGTGCCAGTCTCCCCACCAGCACCCACACCACCTCTAGTAAGTTCTGAACATACCAGCCAAATCTAAAAAGCCCCCAAAGCTAAGCTATTTCATAGACTCCATTATTCATTTGTTAAGGAAACATAATCTCACTCTTCCTTTGGTTTGCTTAATGGATCAAGTCATTACTGAATATAGAATGAGTTGAAGGGCAATCAGTCATTGATATTTACAATAATGGCTTAAGTGTATGAAAATATATCAGAATTGTGAAAGTAAGTTCTTTTGTAGGGTATAATTATTAAAGAAGGGAGTGTGCATTTAATTAAAAAAATAATAATACTCATCTAGGAAAATAATACTGTTTAGTTGAGGGCCAAGCAGAATATAATTCAAAACATCTCTTGTCTTGTATGTCTCTTCACCACAGCTCCAAGGAAGAAAACATGTGACACCTCCTCACAATAGATGGAAATTGCCTCTTGCATTAAGCTATCTATGCCTGCGTATTATGTTCAGAATCTGCGCAGGAAAAGCAATGAGATAGTTTCTCTGATATACATTTTATTTTTACTATCTTAGGAACTGATGATATAAAAAAACAGTATAATGGATAGACATTTTCAGGCTTTTAACAAGGTAATTGAAAAATGCACGCTGTTCACGAAGGAGTAGAAAGCGCTGGAGGGGAACATATATTGTTACAAAAATGCCCTCTGATGAGGGAGGAAGGAAAATAGGACATAATTATCCTATGTCATGTCTCATGTCCAATTAACCACTAAGTGCTACCTGTTCATCTCTCTGTCCATTCTTCTCCACCCCAGCACTGCTCCTTGAATTATGTCATTGTTATTTTTGTAGACCACTAAGGTAACAATTTCCTAAATGGTTTCTAATACTCCTGTCCTGTCCTTTAAGTCCACTTTTGACATTGTCACTTGAGTAATGTGTCTTAGAACGAAAGTGAAGCCTAGAGTGACACACTTCCCTGCTTAACACTCTTCACTAGCTCTCTAATGCCCCACAGAGGAATAAAAGTGTGATCTCCCTGTGTGACATCCAGAACCTAAGAGGGAAGCCCCTGCTCATCCCTCCTGGTTTCAGCCCTTCCCCCTGAGATGACCATTTCACTATCAGTCTCTGTAGAGCCAGCCTCCCTTGTCTCCTAAGTTCTCTCCTTGCAGTTCTTTCTGACAACGTACTCCTTTCTTCTACTGTGGAAGAGTACAAGTCTAATCGCTGTCTGCTCTGCTCTGTATACATGAACTGAGGATGGTGCATGTCCCAAGTGGCATGTAAGTAAGATAGTTCCATATAACACGGCAGCAGAACAAGTCAGGAAGAACTGATGGAGTCAAGCAATGTCACACAATGCCTTGATGGAAGAACATCCGATACCTGCTGACTTTAGGCTGGATACCTGCTCCATTGCTCGGAGTAGAATCAGTGGATATGCTCACCATCGGATTGCCTTGAGGGGAGTTATTATCAGTAAAGACGCCCCGGTGCACCCAGGCTTCCTGGAAATCTGACTTGTGTTGCATTTGGTACTTGGACTTGAGACTTTACAATCGGATATTCTTGGCAGTCCAATCCAACTGCCTCTCACCTGCTCCTGGAATATTTCTTTGCTGTCTCTTCTGGCTCTGTCTAGGCTAGGTGAGGCGATGGCCCCAGGGAAGGATGTCCCTAGGTGACAGCCCCAGTCTAAGTGATGATCCCATCTCATGCTGCCAAGAAGCCAATATTTATTTCTATGGCTTCATCAATCTCTATTGCGAATGCCTGTTTGTTATTTTTCCCTCTCTGCGTGTCTGTGTTTTATTTTAGGACAACTGTCAATAATGCTCCATCATCTACCACGTGCCCAATACATCATGGCTTCTGACTTAATGAGATGAAAATTATGCCCTGAGACCTTGAATGCCACCAGAGTTTGGAGCAATCACTGAGGATATTCATTCTCATGGGGGAAGGGCGGGATCAGAGAATCAGAGATTCCCTGGATATGAATGTCGTAAGAACCTAAATTTCAAAATATAGCCTTAAGGACACAGTTCATTTCCTTGCATTATTTTCACCACAAAAGGAAAAAATAAGTGTTTCATCATTAAATGTAGCAAGGGGCTGTCAGAGATATCTAAATCAAACTGAAAAGATTCCCTTTTGCATTTTATGAAAAGTCTCGTGTAAGAGTTGCTGAATTGCATCAGATGCTTACTCTGATTCTACTGGGCTTATTTTTAGTTTTCCTTTTAATCTCATGAGATGTTTTGGTAAAACATTTTAGTACTGGATGAATTAAGCACACTGCGATAAACCCTGATAATGATCTATCATTTTTTCATGCATTACTTAATTTGATTTGCTGATATTTTGTTGAGAACCCATGTCAAGTTTCATACCTTTCGGACTTGATAAGTTCTTGTGGCAGTTCAAGTTCATGATCCTTCCTTGTCAACATCAAGACCGCTTTAGCTTATCAACTCCTTTAGGATTTATATAATTGCTCTTATTCCCGAAAATTCTACTCACTTTCTTCCATTCCGTTCTCATCATCATCTCAGGTTGCTGATATTTTCTCTAGAATGTGCAGCGTATTTTGCATTGCTGTTTGAAATCCTGCCTGAGAATCCATGCTTGTCGCCTGCCAATGAACCTGGTTGTCTTGATTTTCTCCTCTTTGTACTCTTTTACCCCTTCTCTCCTTACCTTAGAAGTTTTCATTGCATTAAATTACTTTGTGAATGAAACTATGGAAATAGTACAACATTGAGTTATAGCATGGATTAACCAGAAATACTTATCTTCTTTGACTATAAAGCTGCTAGTATGAATTAATTTACATGTATTTGATTTTGGTTTGTACTTTCTTGGACACCTAATTAGATGCAGTGATCGCTGACCTCAAGTTACTAGGTAAGGTGAAAAACTCTCCTTTAGAAGTCGAGGCTGGAAATGCATGGTGCTCTTTTGAAAACAGCATCGTGATTTGTGTGTGAGCCTTCAAATATGTAACACACATCTTAAATTCTTCCTGAAGAACGTGTGTTCACTACTTAAACATGTTCTCCATGTTTCAAAAATATTTCAAAAACTTCAGTAACATATAATGGGGTCAATGCTATTATTAATAATAAGTCCAAAGGGCAGAAATATTGTAACAATTGCAGGAACATAGTGTGGTCATAGTGAAAATGATGGTTTCTTCTTGTATGATATGTTCCATACCTTGACAGATTTCAAGCAATGACAATTTCTTTAGACTGCAAAAGACAGTATATTCAGATGAGTAATTTGCCATATATATATGTATATATATATATATGGCAGAGTGAAGGCATTTCACTGTTTTAAAGTTAGAACTACTCTTGGATCACAGTTTGAGGTTCAGTCTCTTAGTTCTGATGTCAGAACAGCTGCTCCCTATTATGATGTCTAGCTTTCAAATGACCCCTTACTGATCCAAATTCCCTAACACTTGCACACAGACCAACCTTGTACCAGAGATGGTCTAGAAGACAAACAAGTGGATCCAAAATTTGGTTGCCGATGGTCCTGTGACTTCAGCCTAAGATGCCCACCTCCTGATAAAGACTAATTGAAAGCAGGTAACCGGGATAGGCATGTCACTACGGAACCCACACGACTTGCACGGAGAGCCAGAGCTGCAGACACTTAACCATGTTGCTTCTACTTTTAAGCCTAAGCTATCACTAGAAAACAAATATTTACTGTTTAAATTTGGGGGAGAGTTTACTACACACAGGGAACTCATTCAAGTTGCTTTGCTTCTGTGTTTTTTTCATTAGTATTATCAGACACAAGGGAAGATGGCCACATGACAACCACAGCAAAGAGAAGTTGGAAAGGCTAAGTGTTGCCAGCCACTGCAGAAACAGGAGACCTTGGGAGGGTGAGTGGGAGAGTCTTGCTCAAGAGGCTTCAGAGGGAGTGAGGCTGTCAACTCCTTGGTTTTGGATTTCTACAATTTAGAATTATGCAGGAATAATTTGTGTGTGTGTGTGTGTGTGTGTGTGTGTGTGTGTGTGTGTGTGTGTGTGTTAAGTTGACCATAATGCGATGTTTTATGGCAGCTCTGGGGTGTGATACAGGATCATCAAGACTATATGCAATATAAACATGTATACACATTAGACACCTGTTGAAAAGCCATAATAAGTAAGAGTTTCAAACATGGGACTACAGTATATATATATATATATATATATATATATATATATATATATATATATATATATATACATTTGAATTTCACAGCTAATAATGAATAATCCAGGCTGGGATCCACTGAACTTGAGGACTTCGAAGCATTAATTCTAATCTTAATGGGTTCAATCCCTGGTGGAATTTTTAAACTGTATTAATTTGCCATCTCATCATGATTATTCATGTGGACTCTTGAATGCCATTTGTAACATTTATGTGACTACATACATGAGCCTAATTAACTGCTTTCACATTGATATTCCTTGTATTGTGTTATTCACATTAAATTGTTTTAAAGTAGATTCCAGCTTCAAAATAAAAAAAATATATTTGGGGGGATTTATAATTTTCCTTAAAAAGAACAACATTCAGTTTTTCTCCTGAAGACGCCTTCATGAAGAATAGTTAGTTTATTTTGTTACGGTTTCTAGAATTTTGTGATAAAGTAGAAAATTATCAGGGTCTGCTTCTCTGGCTTTTGCAAAAATAACTATTGAAAAAATATCAAACAGATGCTGGACATAAATAGATTGTATAAAATCAGACATGTGGGAACTTCTGTGGCTCCCACTCAGTATTTTTAGAAATGTACTTCGATGAAAGAGTTATTTTGTACTTTTTCAGATCAGTGCAGAGAAATGAACTTCTTTGTCCTAATGTTAAAACAACAAAGGTCTGATGTCATCATTTTTACCTGTCATGGGGGAGGCAAGCATCCCTTCTTATATACAACTAGAGACTCAGTGGTCTTCAATTACTTTCAAAATAATGCTACTCTGTTTTCTGTTTTGTACCAACACAGCCCAAAACACAGAGGGCAAATGTGTTATACCGGAAATAAAGATTCTTAAATGTACTTGTATGTACTTCCGAAAGAAACAACTGGTACCAATATATCAGGACCACAGAAATCTCCATCCCTGTGGCTCTGGAGAAAGGCTTACCTTTCCACTGCATCAGCAAATTTACTGAGGATGAAGATCAGACCCATTGGTAAGGTCCATTTCAAGGAAATTAAGTTTACGACTGATATCAACATCACGCTCAGAGGAATTCACGTGGAATAAAATAAGTAGCCACTGAAAGGGGGAGAAGGCTAATTGTGGTTGTGAACATTAGATGTTTACTGTAGGGAAATTCCCGGTTTAAGATGACTTCTGCATATTAACCGTGCAGAGGTATAGAGCAGAAGATAGGATTCATATGTGAGCTTCAATTAAGGTCATCAAAGAGTACCAAGGGAATGAAACCCTGGAGTAGGAAGGCAATCAGAACTTACTCCTTAACCAGAAATAGCATTCCCTAATTGACAAATCTTCATTAGTAGCAGATGGCAGGTGAGTAAGAATTTGGGGGAATGGCCACCCTTTTGACATTACCTCTAATTAAGAAGGTTTGTCTCAGCAACCAGGGCAAGTTTTGAGACCTTCCCACTTTTCCCAGGTCAATAATAATTCAGAGAAGATAATGAAGTCTGTTCCCCTCTGTCTGTCATTTACTCTAGCTGTTTCCATCTGCTCTGAGGTGAGAAGATGAACTGTTCAATGATTTTAGTCTAGACTGAGCACTCAGGAGCCCACAGTGACTCATGGGTATGACTTCATATTGGAAAACTGTTAAGGGAGAGCTCTCCTAGATACCATGCATGCAAACCTGGAAGAAGGAAGATGGCCTCAAATACGTTCATTACTCACAGCACATACAGCGTAACAACAGGAGACACGCGGATGCCACTGCAGCCCATGCAAAACAGCACGATTGAGAGATAAACCAACCCAGACCAGTGCAGCCAGTGCAGCCAGTGCAGCCAGTGCAGCCAGTGCAGCCAGTGCAGCCAGTGCAGCCAGTGCAGCCAGTGCAGCCAGTGCAGCCAGTGCAGCCAGTGCAAACTTCTCAACAGCCCTTAACGAACCACTTACTCACCTCAGAAGATAGCTCTGATAAAGATTTTATCGTACCTAAGCATCTGATAAATTCTGCTGCAGAATGGCCCCAATGCACCTTGACTGCTTGAAGCTTATCTTTGTGTAGATATTTGTAAATTAGTTGCTGTAGCAATTTTGCGATTTTCAGTAGGAGTCCTCAGAATGGCAGTTTCAGCATCATTTCCGAAGTTACTAGAAATGCGCATCTCAAGCTTCACACGTTGTCACTCAATGAAAAACCCAGGGCATCGTCTCAGCAACCTCTTTTAACAGTCCTCCATGGAACGCAAGCTGGCTTGGTCCTTCATATCGTCTTTGGTTTTGTGATGTGACCTTGACCTGGGCATTGCAGTTCTTCTTTGTACGTGTGCTGTGAGAAGCCAGCCTGCCTTAGCTGGAGCCAGTGCCGGAGCTGTGACACCGGACTGGCCACCAATACTGGCACACAAACTGCTTAATTGGACCAGGGCAAGATGGCTCCAAACCACGAGGCTGGAGCTAGGCCCGCGCATGCGGAGATGGTGGCAGGAGTTGGGAAGAATTTGTCAAAGTGGCCCTTGGGCAAAGTAGGGGTTCAGGGGTGGGGACTAATGAGAGGGAAGGAAGTTCAGCAGGCAGAGGTTTTAAGCAACTAAAATCTAAAGTTATGATATTAGAAATATATGTGAGATGATGGATAGTGCCACACACTGTTCTAGACTCAGATCCAGCTACTGAACCGGGTATCCTCACACTAACTATGTAGACAGCCGTTACTGTTACTCCAATTTATAGCCCAAGAGTCAGAGATGCTGATAGAAAGTCACTTGCTCATTCTTTTAATCACTGAACAACATGCATGAACCAAAGGAAAATATAAGAACTTCCCAATTTTGTGTAGAAATATTTAAGGAAGTTTTAAAAGAGCAAGTGCAGGCCCAAAATGAAGAAAGCATATATATGATGTATGATCGATATATGATATTATATATTTTATGTTATATTGGAAACATGAATATATAGATATTGGAAAATATATACTGAGGTATATATTATGAGTTATATATGATATAATATATGACATATATTTTATATATGAAAAAGAAAAATCTGTGGCCCATTTAAAAATGGTTTAAGGCTGTGTAAATAACTATTTCCCAAATTTCAACAAGGAGGCAGAAATTTTGACACATAAATTTGTTCATCTCCAATCTTTAAATTATAGCAGGCAGCTCTTTTATCCACCTTCATTTTATGAAGAGACCAGAGGATATGTAGTTCTGTTTCCCTGGAGACCATATTTGACACACTGTGTATTCAGATTTTTAAAAAATGAAACACAAACAAAAGTACAACACTTGTTTTTAGGAGCTTTATAGACAGAAATATTGTATATATCATTTAGTGGCCCTGCAAAGGCCCTTGTCAAACACCATGCTAGAATGAATTTTCTATAAGGCAATTCACATCTAGACACTATTTTCACAAGAGTTTAATGAATCTTCCAGGAAGCATCACTGTTCTGTTGACTAGGTCTGAGAGCACTCAATTATACTTACTTGTAATTTGTCTCTGTGAAAGTCTTTTTGGAGGCATTGTGTTTAGTAAATGCAGGATAAAAGTGCTTAAGTTCATAGGACAATTTTTGAATGATCATTGTGAGATACTGAGATTATGAATTAATTTGTGGTTTTTATGGCTTAATATCTAAAGCAAGATAACTGTGAAGAAAAATAATCCTTTGTGTAGCTTCCAGATCTAAGATTCAAGAGAAGCACACAAGGATCCACTCGCTTCTGGAGACAGCCTCTCTGGCTACATTATTTAATAGTCAGTTATTGCAGGCCCTTGTGTGTAGCATGACAGGAAGCCGGCAAGTGTGCCTTGGGCCATGATCAGACTTTTCAACACCTATCTCATGAGTGCTAACAAATGCCCAGGAGAAGTACATTGATTCATTCCAAAGCCACAGCCCCAGTAGTCCAATGGCTTCTCACTAGTTTCTTCCCCTTAAAAGTCTTCATCATATTCCTACACCATGATGCTTGGAAACCCAGTCTATGACACATATATAACCTTTAAGAAAATAAAACCCCCAAACCATAGTACTAGGGTCCCGTGGAATAAGTGTTAGGACATATTTATATAAATAAACATTAAGATATCCTGAGGTAACATTTTCTACACTTCTGCCTTATAGACTAAAATGCAGAGGGAACCTGCAGGTCTGGTTGTACATGGAATTAGCACAGCATTGAAGGAAACAATTAACAACAAAACCCGAGTGTTTGTCTTCAAAAGCTGGTGCCGTGCCACTCCTTGTTAGCTACTTATCGCCACTTGTGAGATACTCAACTTTCTGTGTCTTGGTCCTCTGCTCTGAAAAATGTCATTTCCCAATAAGAACAGCCTCCTAGAGCTATCCTAAAGGTGAACATTTGTGAAATGTTTAGAACACTACCTGGAATTATGTAAGCAACACGCAGTGGAGGTTAACAAACATTTTAACCAATTTGGGGGCTGATGTGGTTGCTTTTGACCTCCGTTTCTCAGTTTACATGTCTCTTTTATTAATTCCATGTATCAAAGTTGTGAGTGGCTGATATGTCTTTGGGGGCGGTGGGTTATATAAATGATATCATAAGGGCACACTATAAATGCAGCAGGTGGGATAAAAGAACCTGGGAAAGAAATTTCTTCTGTCAGATTTTGAGGCTAATTGGCAAAAGTCAGTGCTCTGTCAGCTTAACGTTCACATAGTCAATGGAGTCCTCTCCAGGAAAACGTTCCTATAAAGAAAGACTCAGTTGGTGAAAGATTCTATTTCTCTTAATAATAATTTTGATACATCTATTATTCTTTGCTTTGTATGAGTAGCTTACGGTATTCTACCAGAGTTTGAACACCAGGTGGGCTAATAGAGCATGTTCTTACTGGCATGGTGGAGGGTACAAAAATTGCAGAAGAAGCTGGACTCACTCCTGCGTTGTCTACAGTCAGATTCCTATGGCCAGTGTATAGACTCTTGCTAGCATGGATCGGGCGATGGAGGCATCATCAGAGGAAATGGGAAAGAGAGGTGTTTGCCATGTGACAGGACTAGAGTTGTGAGATGATAATTGTGTCAAGATGGCGACCAGGTTTGGAGCCCTCCAGCGCTAATGAAGATTTACTCACTGGAGACATTTGATCAGATCTTCTGGGCGGACGCTGAGGTTTCATTAGTTAAAGACGTAAAGTAGTCTGCCTGATTAAAGAGGCGAGGAACAGTGGGGAGCACTCATAAATTACTATGGCTCAATTAGGTGCAGACAGTTTAGTGAGTGTTTATTACTAGTACAAAGGAAGATTTTCCAATTAGATTAAAAGGTTCAGAAACAACAGTTACACTCGTAGTGATTTAAGCGGAAGTCCAGGATAATGCATCGTCAGAAACTTTATTGATTAAAATCGAGCTGCTAAGTTATTTGTAGAGTTCATTGTTTATCCGTAGAACCCCTGATGTGAAGGACAATTTCCCTGGTGAGATCAATGGGAAGCCTGAGCTAATTTCTTCCCGCCCTGGAAACGGATAAGAACAGAAAGGGCAGCTCGTCCAATGATGAAAATACCAACATGATTTATTCAGGTTAATCATCAAGAAAGTGGCATTACATAAATCACTGGAGATCCATGGCGTGCCACAGAAGGCCCTTCAGGCTGCTTCTCTGTCATAGTAGGGCCACTGCAAGACGCCTAGGACTTAATCAGAGAAGCCTTTAGCTAGCTCAGCTGCAAGGAGAGAACAGTAAGAAACCAAAGGGAGGCTGCGTAGGTAACTTCTCTGTGGTAACTCCTAGGATTCCTGTGGTGAGTTGGGTGGGGTGGACCCTGAGGAACATTCCGGCATCTCTTCTATCTCATTGTCTTGAAGTCTCCAAATGACACTGATAAGCTCAAAACAAGCTTGAAATTGCTTGACCTGATCTAATGTATTAGGACCCATATTTCATTGGCTATGAGATTAAATATGAAAGGAAGAAAAGAAAGGCAAGTAACTGGTCGCAGAAATCCTGGCGCGCTTTTGGCCAGCAAGGTGCTGACATATTTGTCACAAACTAACAATGTGATTACATTCGCCGTAATCACATTGTGAATACACACACAGTAACCACCTTCAGAGAAAGGGTCGAGTTGCTTTTATTTCAAGCTCTATGGTAAAAAAACAGTAAACATGCCTGAAAAAAAAAGATATGAACAATCATGCAATTAACTGTCTACCTAAAAGTATCTATCATACACTCAAGTCAATGTACAATTATACATGCATAGCTTTTTGAAAGTTTCTCATCTGGAATAAAAATGTTCCTTCCAAGAGCCAAAGGCGATCTAAAAAAAGTTCCACTGGGCATTGAGTTGTTGGACAGGATTGTCCAAGTGACTCCCAAAACTTTACAGCCCATGGATATTGTTCTTGGTTGACCTCAAAAGTGAAGGTAAGTCCCTTTTGCTGAAGAAACCATGCACCTTCAGACACAGGGCTCAGATGCCCTAAAACTGATACTGAACTCAAGACTTCCTCCCTGAGGACTTGCCTTCATAATGAAACCCCATAAAAGCTTCCACAGGAAGGAAACAAACAATATTCCCACCCGTGATGCCTACAAAGCTGACGGTCTGCCTATAAGAGTGCAGTCGTAGAGCCCATACTTTGACAGTAACCACCAGTTCTTAAATTAGAATTAAGGCCCACAAAACAAGGGGGAAATCATGCTTGTTATTGTGCTCAGGGCTAGGAAATCATGGATCTGGGAGATGAACCCCAAACTGACCCTTGGTGAACAGCACAATCAGTAACTGCTTTGTAAACATCTGACCTTTCACCCAACAGAGAAGTGTAATCCTCACTCCCCATCACGGAAACTTTTCCTTTGCAACAGATTAGAGACCATTAAAGAAAAGCACAAGCCATCCAAATGGAGAGTTGTCCAGTCCAGTTTCAAACGATGCATCTGCAGTACAACTGGCACCCAGGGCTCAGGGATCGCTGCAGAAGAGGAGGCAGAAAGATTTTAAGTGTTAGCGGGAAAGGGAATTGTGATAGTGACTCCTAGAAATGTAAGCTACACTCACAAAGTCTTACCAACGTGACTGCCTAAACATGAGGACCACAGCAGTGGGTGTGCAAACGTGGAAAGGGGAAAACATGAGGATTCAACATTACATAAAGAACTATAGGGAGCTAAGGAAAGCTGAGAGTGGGAGAAATATCATCCCCAGAAAAGACCACCACAATTGGTTTTTGAATACCAAACGGTCAGCCTCAAAAACACAATATAAGTAATAGTACACAAATTGGGCAGATTGTATTTACGTACTGAGAAATATTGTATATGCATCTACATATACATAAACAAACTATATATAATTTAAAAAGCCATGATTTTGACGAGGAGTAAGTAGAATATGTGGGAAGGTTAGGAGTGAGGAAAAGTAAAAGAGGAAACAATATCCTTATGCTATAATCTCAAGAATAGAAGCCATAACATTTTAAATAAAGAATAGCCAAAAGATAAGTAATGTTCTGTTTCAAGGCCCATGCTGAAGAATAACATTTATTTTGCTCATAGAATTATCATGTGTGATTCTATTATCTTTTATATATTTTTCCTAATTTTGCTTTCCAAACAAACTTTTAAGAAGGTATCAGAGGTTTGAAATATCTAAAGGACAGAAATATGATAACTAGCACTCTATCTGCTTTGAAACTTAATGTCAGCTTTTCAGCTTTTATTTCCAAAGAACTACATAATGAATCATGCTCATACTGGCGTTAAGAAATTAAGATCCTGGTACTGGTCAACTACTTACACATGTACAAACACACACACACACACACACACACACACACACACACACACCACTCAGGTATTTGAAATAAGACTTCTGGGGGCTTGCAACCCCATAAAAGCAACAATGCCAACCAACCAGAGCTTCCAGGGCTAAACCACTACCCAAAGACTATACATGGACTGACCCAGGGCTCCAACTGCATATGTAGCAGAGGATGGCGTTGTTGGGCATCAGCGGATGGCAAGACTCCTTGGTATTGCCAAGGTTGGACCCCCAGTTCAGGGGAATATAGGAGGAGGGTGGTAAGTGGGGTGGATTGGGGGAATACCCGTATTAGGGGGGAAGGGATAGGGGCTTATGGACAGGAAACTGGGAAAGGGAATAGCATCTGAAATGTAAAAACAGACATATATCTAATAAATAAAGATTTAAAAAAAGAAAAGAAATAAGACTTCTGGTTTGAAAGATGACCTGAACTGCTTGTCCTAGGCCTTATATATATTAATATTGGACGAATATTGATCACTCCTATGCTTATGTTTTCTATTCTGGATAAATGTAGATAATACATTTTAATGTGTTTAAATGTTAAAATAGTAATGCATATTAAGATGTTCCTCACAATAACTGTCACATAAGAGATGCTCAAAAGTATAAAGTTTTAGTTGTATTACACTTTTGTGACTTTTTTTCCCTGTAACTGCATTGAAGAACCAACCACCCACTGATACAATGTAATCAGGGTTCAGTACTTTGAACAGAAGCTGTTTTATGTGGTTCTGAGGACTGACCTGGTGTCTTCATGTTCATGACAAGCACTTTACAAACTTAAACCTCTCTCCAAATGTGCACAAATGTATTCCCTGAAGGGTATGAGAAGACAGCTCAGCGGGAAGACGTCTCACCTAGTACACATGAGGCTTACTCCTCTCTTGCAGCCCCAGCCTTGCAAAGCTCAGGATTGCTGGGACACACCCACGCGCAGGGAAGGCAGAGACAGAGTAGGAACTTAAAGGTGATCCTTGGCTACACAGTAAGGTTGAAGTCACCCTGACATATGGGAGGCCCTGTCTCAAAAAAAGTGTGTACGGTCTTGTAATTCCTTGGAAAACTGCCAGCCAGGCCAGTCAGAGACTCAGGTAGGTCATCTCCCTCTCCCTCCTGACCTCTAATTCCAAACCCACCATTATCCCCAGTTTTGAAGCAGACCACCTGTTGTGGTCTCTCCTTCTCTGCCCTCACTCCTGGGTGATGCACCCAGCTTTTCTTCCTCCTGTGAATCATCTCAGCGCCCCTCCACTAACCCATCTCCATTCCTTAGTGTCACTTCCCAATAATTATAAACACAGCACTCCAGTGGCCGTGTGTGGCAGCATCTTTTTTTCCATTAATTAATATATTCACTTTTACCTCCCAATTGCAGCCCCCTCTCCCCTCCCAGTCAAGAAGGGGGAGACCCCTGAGTACTACCCCAACCTGGTACATCAAGTCATTTCGAGGTTAGGCACATTCCTCTTCCAGTGAGGCCAAACAAAGTCGTGCAGTTAGGGGAACAGGACCCACAGGCAAGGAACAGTGTCAGGGACAGCCCCTACTCCAGCTGTCGGAGATTCACATAAAGACAAAGATGTTCATCTGCTACATATTGGGGGGTGTCTAGGTCCATCCTATAAATGCTCTTTAGTTGGTTGTTCAGTCTCTGGGAGCCCCTAAAGGTCTAGGTTAGTTGACACTGTTGGTCTCCTTGTGGATACCCTATTCCCTCCAAATTCCTCAATCCTTTCCCCCACTCTTCCACAAGACTCCTGGGGTTGCATCTAGAGTCTGGCTGTGGGTCTTCGCATCTGTTTCAGTCATCTGCTGGGCGGAGCCTCTCAGAGGACAGTTATGCTTGGCTCCTGTCTCTGAGCATAACAAGAGCATCATCAATAGTGGCAGAGATTAGTTCTTGCCCATGGGATGAGTCTCAAGTTGGGCCAGCCATTGGTTGGCCATTTCTCAGCCTCTTCTCCACCTTGGTCCCCAGATTTCGTGTAGGCCAGACATGTTTTTCATTGAATGTCATGGGTGGGTTAGTGTATCTCTGCTGGGAGTTCTGCCTGGCTACGGGAGCTTCCGTATGCATGTGCCACACTTGCTAAGAAATTGAGGCACACCTCATAGACAGCCTGGAGCCTCCCCTCTCAGGTCTCTGGAAATGCCTCTTCCCCACCTTACCCCCCACCTTGAACTGCCACGATATCTGCTCATTCTCCTAACCCTCTCTTCCCAGCTCTCCCTTACCTGACATCCCTCATTCCCCTCTCCTTCCCCTGCCCCACCTGGTTCCTTCCCTCTATCCTCCTCTGATGATTATTTTATTTCCCCTTCACTATGACCCTCCCTTGGACCCTCCTTGTTATTAAACGTCTTTGGGTCTGTGGATTGTAGCGTTATTAATATATTATGAACATCAGCCCTCTGTCTGATGTAGAGTGAGTGAAGATCTTTTCCCATCTGTAGGCTGCCCTTTTGTCCTTCGACAGTGTCCATTTTGAAATTTCATGAGGTCCCATTTATTTATTGTTGATTTTAGTGCCTGAGCTACTGTTCTTTTCAGGAAGTTTGTCTCCTGTACCAATGAGTTCAAGGCCATCCCCCACTCTCTCTACTATTAGATTTAGTGTATCCTGTTTTATGTGGAGGTCTTTGATCCACGGACTTTTGTGCACAGTGACAAATATAGATCTATTTGGATTCTTCCACACGCAGACATCTAGTTAGACCAGCTCTGCTCCCACGTTATGATATTAAAGGCATGAGCTACCACACCCTGCCTAAGTGAAAGCTTTCCTTACGTGTCTATCTTGTTCAGGAAACACTTGTCACCATGTGGATATCTGGAAACTTGATGACCCATGATCCCCACCACCTAGAAAGCTTGATAAAATATAATTCCCTGAACTCTATTCTACTCTGAATTTCTGACCACCAGGGATGAAAATCTGTACAGGTAGTCAGCTCTGGAGTGAAGTAAATGGTGCTAATACCCAAAATACTCAGGGACAGGAATGTGTAAGGAATGATAAGCTTTCTAAAATTTTACAACTTTAATATATTTTATTCACTTAATACAAGGAGCGACATGAGCCCCTGCATTAGTACCATTTACTGAAGAGAGGCTTCTTTGTGCAAACCCAAGGTGACACAAATGGCCTTGGCTAAGGATCCGCAGTTAACTTTCCAGCCTCTGCCTCGGATCCTGCAGCCGCCGCGATGTAGATGCCTCAGAAGAACCGAATTGCCATCTATGAACTCCTTTTTAAGGAAGGCGGGATGGTTGCCAAAAAAGACGTCCACATGCCCAAACACCCCGAGCTGGCCGACAAGCACGTGCCCAACCTTCATAACATGAAGGCCATGCAGTCTCTCAAGTCTCGAGACTACGAGAAGGAGCAGTTTGCTTGGAGACATTTCTACTGGTACCTCACGAATGAGGGCATCCAGTAACTCCGGGATTACTGCACCTACGTCTGGAGATCGTGCCCGCCACCCTATGCTGCAGCCGTCCAGAGACCGGCAGGCCTCCGCCCAAAGGTCCAGAGGGTGAGCGGCCTGCAAGATTCACAAGAGGGGGTGCAGACAGAGACACCTACCTGAACGTGACAAGAAAAGTGAGGCTGGGGCTGGTTCAGCAACAGAATTCCAGTTTAGAGGGAGCTTCGGTCGTGGATGTGGTCAGTCACCTAAGTAAAGTTGGAGATTATGTTGTATTGAATAAACTTTGAAGAAACACGTGAGGAAAAAGATCAGTAGTTAAAACAACGGACATAAATGAGGGAAATGGCAGAACTTAGTGCCCGGTATGTAGAAAGGCACATCGGCAAACAGGTGAGCAAGGTGGGTTTCAACACTCAAAATGCTTGAAAAAATAGTCACATAAATTAGTGGTGGTAAAATGAATTATTCCTTATTGATTAAATATACCCAGATTTAAGAAAATGGTATTGTGAGCTGAATTCTTTCTTCACAACCCCCGTAATGTTCTGACCTATAGACCTCAGAATGTCTATCGATATTAGCAAAAGGTTATTGCAGAATTAGCGGATTCAGCATGATGTCACGCTGGAGTACAGTGGTCTCCTAATCCGTCAGAAGGGGTAGCTTTATGAACAGGAAATAAAAGATGCAGATGTAGATATAGGAGCATGCTCTGAGCTGTAGACAGAAGTCAGAGGGTGCAGTCGAGCCTGGAGGTGCCACAGGCTGTCTGTTAATCACCAGAAGGAAGCCAGGAGAGTAACAATGGCCATGGTTCCTTCTTACAACCCTCAGGGCAAAGTGAACTCAGTTTTCTTGTCTGTAAAAGCTGCAAGGCAGAATGTTTCCGTTCTTTAGAACGGCTCTAGCAAGGTAGTTCAAATGAATGATCAGCTTAGAATATAGGTTTTAAAATGTAAATAATTCAAAGCATTGTACACAAAAGCATTTGCGTACAAGGATAGTTCATAACATTGTCATCAAAGGAGTCACTGGATCAACTCAATGCCCTTCCTTCTGCTTTTACTTCTTCAGTGTTTCTCCTTGACTCCACCTTTTCTGCCCTAACCTTAGATACCAGGGAGATGGGTCAGGCTAATTAACATCTTATATCAGGAGAAAGATAACCCCTAAGGTCCACAGAGTCCTGTGGGATGCATCACCCCCCAAAATCAGAGTATGTGTGATGGTGAGGTTGCAGGAACAGGAGCGGTCATTTTAGGGGAATCAGATTACTCTGCCCCCACCCCCAAAGGCAAGGAGTATTTTTTGAGAGGCTCCGTAGCATCGGAAGCAGCATGCTGATCCTCTGGGTCACATCCACAAGAAAACTTAACTACATACAGCTTGGACCCGGTAACAATCCTTCCTCTGTTCAAATCTCAAGCTCAAATCAGGGCCCTAATGATAGACTAGAGGTAACTATAGCCCTCTATCTGTCCCTCCTCCCAGTACCTACATTGATTAAACCTTCTTTAGTTGTCTCTCACTAATGCTCATCTCTTTAATTGACTTAACTGGGACAGGTGGCGGTGCCTCCTCTGTTGGGACTCCCTAAGCCAGGATTCCTGCCTTAAAACTCCAGGAACGTAATGAGCTGTGAAGGACAAATGCAATATTGTTCCTGATTCTAAGCTTTGAAGCCAAATTCAGAGAGAACTTTATAGAAGGCACGCAGAGTTTAGTTTACATTTTAAAGGGATGAGACTTGGAGATTAGTTCCTTTAGCAATTATGCGGGATGGAAAGATGGCTTTGCAGATTTAATAGTTTGAATTTTCTAAGAGTTTTCAAGATACCCGTATATATTTTCGGTTATTTTTAAAATTCTGACAGGCACAGGAAGGGAAATGCTATGTTCTTTCTTTCATGCCCTCTAGCACACTAGCTAAAAATGGTGCCCCAATGGTCAGAGAGAGAGAGAGTTAATTCATATCCCAGATGCCTTGCTCTCTCCCTAGGAGTAGATTGCTTATTGGCCTGACAAGGTCATTCTTCATTTTAACCATTACCATAACATTTTATATTGTCAAGCACTATGTGGTTTTGCAGTCCTTAAAATCCCCCAGTGTAGTAAAGGAGATGACAAACACAATTACGTCTGATTTACAGACCAGGGAACTGGGACTCAAACAAGAGACAAAGCCATCATTGGTAAGGGCCATCCCAGAAGGCCAGGCTAAGGTCTCTGTTTATCATGTGAAGTACAGGAGTAAGCCTGAGGGATATCAGCTATGCATACAGATTCTTACCTTTTCTGGAACTTTCGCTCCCCACCCAAGCTGATTCTTGCCAGGAACCATCTGTCAACGACTGAAGGTACGCGGAAAGCAAGGCACAAATTTATGTCCCGTGTGCTGAAATTTTAGCTACTCAAGATTAGAGTTGCATGAAAAAATAGAATGAAATATATGATAACTTGGAACGGGCTCTCCAAAATGACAGCAGAGAACTAAAAACCTTCGTTACTCTTTACGTGGCCTTGACAGCAAATAGTTAAAAGAGTCGAAAGACAGGCGTCTGGTTGCTTAGGGAAAAAGGAACCGAAAGGTTGGAATTATCTATTATTTAGCATAATTTCATCTAAATAGTATATGAACTTGAAAATACCACAGTTCCTAATTTGTCACTAGTGTGAAGTTCAGCCTGTGACTTAGCATTCCAACAAGGGCATTTTTACTTTCTCTGGCAGCACGTAAAATCAGCATTTGTCTAGATACTGATTGTCAAACAATGCTAGACTTTTTGCCATGTTTGAAGGGAGTACATTCTGATTCAAGCCCACAGCCTAAAATCCCATCTCCTGGAAAGCGATAAAAATTTAAAATGAAGTGTGAGAAAACCCTTCAGAGTGAGTCAACATGAGCAGTGGGGCTAACGGGCAAGTGTGTGGCCGAATTTCAGACTCCTGAGTTTGAATGTTGAACATTTCATGTCTATTTCAAGGCAAATTCAAACATGCAGACAGCCAAAGGAGACGTGATTTTATGTAATTTAGTGTTTACTTGAAATGTTCTTACCCATTTTCCCCCTGCCAGTCAGAGACCCTGGGTCGCCCTGATGTTCCATTGATTCCAAAATCAATGGCTGTACTCTGGTGTTTAAAAGTATGATTGCTCTTTCAAAGCAAGCTGCACAGGAGAGGTGGTCCTTCTGAGTTTGAACAATTTTTACCACAGTGAAGCAGAGGCGCTGGGAATCAATATGATGAGCTAATTATAATGGAGTTGCTGGGGTTCTGCTATTGTAATGATGAAATGACTGAATTTATCATTTGGTGGCCTGAAAAGAGTGGGCATTAAAGCTGGAAACCTATGGAATAAGACATCTACCAGCCTATGGAACGTGATATATGCCAGCCTATGGAACATGATATATACCAGCCTATGGAATATTATATATACCAGCCTTGTTCCAACAAACACACTTTAATAAAAAGGAACACAGGTTAGAATTTTATTCTTTCATCCAGTTTGTTTCCTTCACATTACAAAATTCCTGGGTTAGTGAAATCACATAGAGTGTGATAAGTAAAGTAAGTTCCTGATAGAAGATGCAATTGATACTATTCATTTTGCCACAGAATAACCAGATATGAATCCCCAGATACCAATGCTCTTCAAATTTAAGAGAGACTATTGCTGATCACGAATACTTGACAGAAGTTGTGTGAAGGAGGAACTAAACTTCAAAAGGGTCCAAATGATCCCTTCATTGGTAAGACCTACTTTCATTGAATATTTTTATTGAGATAAATTTTCTCTTTAAAAAAATATACAACTAAGGGGAATTTAGTATATTTTTAGGAAGTTTTAAGAGAAGGGGAGAGGGTAATATGGAGAGGGATTTGTGAGGGTGGGACTGGTAGATGAAAAGGGTGGCAAGCCTGCAATTGAGATGGAAATAGAATTAAGTAATTAAATAAGAGTAGGGGGCTGTCATGTGTCTTTTTCAAAAGTAGTTTAGCACTATTAATACCTTTCCTAATCCCTTCTGTACCTAACCACTATTCCTGTACAGCATATGAAATTTCTTACTCCCTTATTCCTCTAAACACCATATTTCAGTTCATTATAACTCCCCTCTCAAACCCATCTCTGGTCCCTCAGTGATTCCTGGGCTTCAGTGGTTATTCTAAGCCAAACACACACAGCATAACAATCAATACTAACAGCCACATATTCGAGAAAATATAATAGTATTTGTCTTTCTGGGTTTCAGTTATGCCACTCAGAATGATTGTTTCCAGCACCCCCCACTGGCCTGGTAATTTTACTTTTCTTTGTATGTAAAGAATATTCCATTTTTAGGCATAACACATTTTTATTGTACATTCATAAGATAATGGACATCTAGGCTTATCTCACTTTCCTGGACATTGTGACTAGAACAGCAATGAACAAGGGTGAGCAGATGTTTCTAGATATGAAATCCTGTGCACACGTGTGTGCACACGCACACACACACACACACACACACACACACAAACACACACACGAATAAAACATCTAGATCATGTGTGCTTTTAGCTTTCTGATGAACCTCCACATTGATTTAATAGTGGCTTCAAGAGTTTGCACTCCCAGAAGCACTATGTAAGGGTTCCCTTATCTTCACATCCACACCACCACTTACTGACAACAGTATGTTTGTTTGATCTTAGCTGTCTGATTGGAATGAGGTAAAGTTTTCAGTCATTTTAATTTCAATTTCCCTGATGGCTAAGGATATTGAATGTTTTTTAAATGGCTCTCAACCACTATACTTCCACTTCAGAGAACTAATTGTTTACTGCTATCCTCCAACCTTCATGACGTTTAGTTATTATCTTTCAGATAATGTACTTACAGCATTCTCCCCTTCCCTTTCATCCCTCCAACCCCTCATGCACCCTAGACCCTAGCTGTCTTTCAAATAACGATATCTTAATTGTTTTAAAGTGTGTGTACGTGTGCGGGCATGGATGTGTGTGTGTGTGTGTGTGTGTGTGTGTGTGTGTGTGTGTGTTTATTCCTATATGTATAAATACAATGTGCTCAGTCTATATTATGTTGGTCTATACTATGTTACTAGTCAGTACACATTGTCCCAGGCTACTACTTGGAACTGGATAACCGGTTTGTGTGCTCTTCCCTGAGTACGCCTTCAGCATTCTTCAATGCCTGCAGTTCTTTGTCCTCAATTCAGATCTAGTGATGTTCCGCTGTTCTGCATTAGTGTGTATATTGGTGCTGTCCTTGGTCGGATCATCTTTAGGGAGTCATACTGTGACACTTCACAGGTATAGGTTCTCTGACGTTTCTAGTAGACACACTTTCACATTAACCTCCCTGTTCCTCTGCTTCTTACTGTCTTTCTGCCTCCTCCTGTACAGTTACCACAAACCCTTAGATTCCAGAACTGTGCTGAAGATGTATCATGTAGAACTGGGCTGGACAGTTCGTTTTGATAGGTTGTGGTTCTGTGATGGTTTCTATATGTTGAAAGAGAAGCTTCCTTTCTAAATAAAGCCCTCCTTCCTTTCCCTATACCCCTTTCTAATCACTCAACCCTACCATGTCCCCTCTCTTTTAATCTCCCCCAATCCACCTCAGTGGTGTCTCCTCACTTCCTTATTCTCTGCTGTCATTCCATGTTATATGCTAACATCTGAAGATTTAGAACTAGCTCTTTCAGATCAGAAAGAGTAAGGTGGCCTTTGTCTTTCTGGTCTGGTTACCTCACTCAGTGAAATCTTTTCTAGGTCCGTCTATTTTCCTAAAAATGTCATGTTTCCTTTCTCCTTTACAAATGAACAGTATTCTGTAATATACGTGCCCTATGGTTTCCTTCTTCTGCTGAAGGGCATTTGGGTTATTTCTATTTATGGCTATTGTGAATGAGTTGTCAGTGAGCATTACTGAGCAAGCATCTGTGGAGGGGAATGTCAAGTCCTCTGGGCATATGCTAAGCAGGGTACAACTGGATCACACAGGGCACTCATTTGTAGGTTTTTGTTTTTTGAGAATTCTCCACACTCACATCCAGAGTAGCTGCATCAATTAGCATTCTTAGCAACAGAGCCACAGTGAATGAAGTTTACTCTTTCTTTAAGTCCTTGCCAGCATCGTTGCTAAATTGCCATGTTGACATTTGCCATTCTGATTGGGGTAGAGGAAAACTCAAGGTTCTTTTAATTTGCATTTCCCAGATGGCTAAGGATGTTGAATATATTTAAAAATATCTTTCAGCCATTTACACTTTATATATATATATATATATATATATATATATATATATATATATCCACACCTCAGTTTTGACTGAGATGTTTATGTTGACCTTTGTAACTTTTGTATATTCCAGGTAGTAGCTCCGCACCCTACCACACAACCATCCTGTTGGATGGACTACAGGTAGAGATCCTCTCCCACGATGCAGGCTGCCTCTGGCATTGGAAGGCGGTGTCCTTCTCTGTGTAGAAGCTTCTTAATCCTAAGAAGTTCCATTTCCCATTTTGTCCTTTGATAAAGATTGATTCTTGTCCATCAATGTTTCTTCTCACTTATATTTTGGTGCTGTACCAAGAGTACAATGCTAAATCCAAGATTAGGAAGGATTTTTCCCCTAAGGTTATATAGTTTCAGAGGTTACACTTAAATCTTTTTTTGGAATGGGACTTAAGGTTCATATTTAATATGAAGAAATGACCCCATTTAACTCTTTGGTATGAGAGTTTCTAAATCATTTGCTAAAGAAACTTTTTCGCCCATTGAAAGGCCCTGGTACTATCATAAAAGACAGTTGACCAAAGGTATTTTCATTTATGTCTAGATTCTCAATTATATCCCACTGATCTAGATATCATTCCTCATGTCATCACAGCACTGGTTTTACTACTACAGCTTTGTAATAATGTTTGGAACTGAAATTGAACTGAAAGCCTTCATTGCTTATTTTCATGATTATATATTTTAAATTCCACATAAATTTTAGACTTTTCTTGTCCATGAATCACTGAAAGTTTAGATGTAATTATGCTACCTTTTCTTATGTTTCAGGAAAGAATTTCTATTAAAAACAAGATTAAAATTTAAAGTTCATGAATCCAGAATGATTTTACACCTAGTTAGCTTTACGATTTAATGTTTTAAAGCTTATTAAATATATATTCACTACTATTTCATTTGCTTTTAAGATATTTTTATCTTATTCTACCTCCTGTTTATTGTCTATTTCCTCCTGGGATTCTTTTAAGTAACTCAGATTTACAGTGGTCAGATTTATAGAAAACTTAAAATATATCTGTATTATACAAGAAAGACCGTGAGCTGGGTTTGGTGGTCCCTGGTACAATTCCAGTCTATTTTGCAAGGCTGAAGCAGGAGGATCACAATTTCAAGGCCTTCCTGGCTACAGAACAAGAAACTGAATAAACTAAATATGGCTATGGATGTAGCCTGTTGGGAGGGGCTTGCCTGGCATATGCAATGTCCTGGGTTAAATCCCAAGCACTGACAAATCAAACAAACAAAAAACAAAACAAAGCAAAGCAAAAGAACCCAAACAAACAAACCAAAACCAGGGGATTGGAAGAAAGGGAGGAAGGGAAGAAGGGAAGGAAGAAGAGGAGATTGTAGAGCCCAGGGTATGTGTGCACCCACTGTCTGGGTATCCAGCTGTAATAAGCATGACTATATCTCACCGTAGCAGATCACACATATTAGGTCCTATTTGTCTTGTTTTCATTTTCTTTTATTGAAAATATATTCTCTTCTTACATAATACATCCTGATTTCCTCTCTCTTTACTCTTCTCAGTTGCTCCTCCCATTTTTCCCATACAGATCCCCTCACTTTATGTCTCTCATTAGAAAGGAGTAGGCTTCTACGAGATAATGATAACATATAATAAGTAAGATAAATAATATCCCTTAAGATATAATAAGATAGATAATAAAAATAAGTAAGATGAAAATAAATAAGATAAAAATCCATCACACTGAAATTAACTAAACAATAAAACAGAAGGAAAGGGACCTAAGAGAAAGCACAGGAATCAGAGACCCAGTCATTCACACAGTCAGGAATTCCATAAAATACTAAGCTGGAAGATGTGTGTGTGTGTGTGTGTGTGTGTGTGTGTGTGTGTGTGTGTGTGTATTCAAAATACCTAGTGCAAGACCTGTGGGGGCCCATGCTACCAAAAGGAAAGTGTAAAACACCAAGCAAGACATAAGCCGTTTGATCTATGCTGCCTACAAGAGAAGCTGGGACAGGGTGGCACAAAGCTAGTGGAGTGACTGATCAATGTCTAGTATAACTTAAGGCCACTCCATAATGTCAAACCTATATCTGACACTTGCTAGCCCAGAGACCTGGGGTGAAACCAAATATTACTGAGTTAAAACAAACAAAAAAAAATAAAACAAAACAAGACATAGTGATAAAATGACTCCCGATGTTATTCTGCACAAGAAAATGTTGCTACAAAGAAAATACAAAAATCCATGCTACAAAAGGACAAGAAAATATGGTCAATAACCAGCAGAGATTCATAAAAGAAAGTCTAATGATGATGAAATAAAAATGACCAAACGCCACAGAAAGAATCCAGCTCTGGAATAGTTTTCTGCTTAGAAGAGATAGTAATGAGAACTTAATTCTCTAGCACTAAAGAAAAACAGCTCAAGGGATAAATAAATTTGCTCAGGAACAACCACAGTGAAAACCTAAATGAGCAGGATGAATCATCATGCACAGGTACAGAGACAGAACGGGAAAGGCAATATTAAAATAAGCAAGGCATGAACTAATTCAGCAATGTGTATAGCATGCTAAGCCAGCATCATTTAAACCTGTGAGCCCATCCAGCTGCAAGACAGATCATGCCTGTGGTGTCTCTGGGACACATGTGAAGGAACTCCCCCCCCCAAAAAAATGCTATATATAAAGTAAAGTAAGATCACACAATCTATCACATCAGTGGCACATACATGGTAAATTACGGTTAAGGTGTAACCAAAAATTTCTTGAATAATAGCAAGAGATAAGTGACTGTGAGATAACAGGGGCCTGTTTTTCCAAAGAACAAATCATGCTGGCCCAATGTATTTGAAAGTTTAGGTCACAGTCTTTAAATGTACTGTCATTTAGCACCCAACATCTTATGGGAAATCCTATGAAGAGATGAATCTGCCCTTAGCAAGGCTAACAAGAACATACTGGTGATCTAAAAACTAAAAGTCTAAATTGGGAGATACTTTATTCATGAACAAAATAGTTCTTCATTTACAGAAGGCTTTTTTTAAAATGACATAATTTATCTGAGACTTAAAAGAATTTCATGTCCTTTAAAAATAACAATTTATTTACCATATTAAGAGAGCCTTCTTAAAACTCCTCCAGCCAGTGGATGCTGTCTGTCATGCAGCACTCAGTTTCTGAGGGAAGATTTTACCAGACAGCCTGTGCTGTCAGAGCCTTCAAATGATTGACTCGGTGACAATCAGCCACTTGGCAAGTGTTCACATTCATTTCCAGGGTGGCTACTTCCAAAGAATGGTCTCTTTGGGCATATGAAGGCCAGTCTGTTTAGCCTAATATGAAACATGGCTGCCACAGATCCATCATGTACAGATCACTCTGGTATGAAACAGGAATTCTACAAATCAAGACTCACTTCTCCCTTGGCTTTTTCCCAGATTTTCAACATCTATTTCTCAATGTTGAATCCAAAGTATCTCCTCCCTCTTTCATGTTTAAGTGCATAGCCAAGAAAAGCAGGCTCCAGCATTTTTAAACCTTTTGTTAAGGTTGAGACCTTCTGGGCCTTTCTCTATCCCGTTTGGCACGTTCATTGGTGCCTTGTTCAGGTCATATTGTGGTGGTCACATTGGTGGGACTTTATTGATATAGCCCTGATGTTACTAGGAGACATAATCTCACATTAAACCTCCTTATCCTTACGTTCCTAAAATTTGTCTTTTCCTTCTTCTCCTGTGTCCTCTGAGCCTTAAGGGTAGGAATGCTCTGTAATTTATTCATTGAGACTGAGCACCATGGTGTCCATTTTGATTGGTTGTGGCTTTCTGTAGTGATCTCTGCCTATTGCAAAGAGAAGCTCTCTTGATGCAGGATGAAATCTACCCATCTGTGGGCACAGGACGGATGTTTACAGATTGTTCTTAGGGACTACAGGTAAGCAGGTAAGGGTTGGAATAGGAGAGGTGGGCCTCCCCAGGGAATAGCACATCAATTGGTTGTTCAGTGCCCAACAGCCAAATAGTCAGTCCTAAATCATACATACAAAACGATAACAATAACAATAGCTACACACACACACACACACACACACACACAAACACATACATAAAACCATACAATAACCATTAATTCACAAAAGGAAGCTATGAATCAGTAAGACATCAAGAAGTATATAGGAAAATTTGGAGGGAAGAAAAGGAGAAAATTAGAACAAATAAATAAATAAACCACTATTCATAGGTCGGAGGGAGAATGTTTTTAATTAATAGATGTGGCTAGTATTGTGCAGGGAATTAAGTTCAAGCTTCTCAAGTGGAGAAGTCAAAGGAAATAAGCACAAATTTGCTTTGAACAATGTCATTTATTGCCTAATAAGTTTTAAAATGTTTCTCCTCCATGGACATGTTTTCTTTACTGCTATTAGACAAAATGAGAAATATTAATAAAGTCAAAAATAGGCACAGACAATGGAAAAATAGAAAAAGATAAGGAAATAAATTTATAGTTCTAGCTCACCCATGGTTCGTTTCTATTTCTGATATTGGTTTATAAAGTTGTTATAATAATACACATAGATTTTGGTTGACTATAAATCACACACATTGCTTTCTTGTTTCCAAAAGCGTACTTTAATATCTGATAACATGAGGGCTTATTTCCCAAAGCTCTGAAGGAAAGAATGTTCACCGTGTCTCTCCAGGCTTTAGGTGGATGTCTGAATCTTCAGTGCTCAACCTCTGTTATAGCACTCTCATCTTTGCCTGTGTTGTCATGTGCTGGTCTCCCTGTGCATATTATCCAGAACTGAACATTTTATAAGAACACTGTTACACTGAATTTAGCCCCACTCTGATTCCAAGCATTCTCAATCATATGGGCTGCCAGATGATCAATTTTTCCAACACCTTAATTGCTTACTCAATAGTGAATGTGCTCATGGACAGGGCTCCAGAGACTCTATTTCCTCCAAGAATTTAACTGTCAAAGTAAAGCTCCAATTTCATAAATCTCAAAGTTCATGTTATTCCTGTGGTATTTCTTTCAGACTTTATTTCCTTCTGTCTCATATGAACCATGTAATCTACTTTTTACTAGATCTTTTTCGGAAAAGTCAGGCAATTCTATATACTGAAAATGCATTCTCAATTTAGAGCATCCTTGAAACTGTTCTTTTAAAAATGGGGTACAGAGCTTAACAAAGAATTCTCAACTGAAGAATATTGAATGACTGAGAAGCACCTAAAGAAATGTTCAACATCTTTAGTCGTCAGGGAAATGCAAAGCAAAACAACCCTGAGATTCCACCTCACACCAGTCAGAATGACTAAGATAGAAAACTCAGGTGACAGCAGATGCTGGCAAGGATGTGGAGAAAGGGGAACACTCCTCCAATGTTCGTGGGATTGCAGACTGGTACAGCCACTCTGGAAATCAGTCTGGTGGTTCCTCAGAAAATTGGACATAGTAGTACCTGAGGACCTAGCTATACTACTCCTGGACATACAGCCAAAAGATGCTCCAACATATAATAAGGAAACATGCTCCACTATGTTCGTAGCAGCCTTGTTTATAATAGCCAGAAGCTGGAAAGAACCCAGATGCCTTTCAACAGAGGAATGGATACAGAAAATGTGATACATTTACACAATGGAGTACTACTCAGCTATTAAAAACAATGACTACATGAAATTCTTAGATAAATGGATAGAACTAGAAAATATCATCCTGAGTAAGGTAACCCAGTAACAAAAGAACACACATAGTATGCATTCACTGATAAGTGGATATTAGCCCAAAAGCTCTGAGTACTCAAGACACATTTCACAGACCATATGATGCTCAAGAAGAAGAAAGACCAAAATGTGGATGCTTTCAGTTCTTCTTAGAAGGGGAAACAAAATACTCACAGGAGGAAATATAGGGACAAATTGTGGAGCAGGGACTAAAGGAAAAGTCATTCAGAGACTACCCCACCTGGGGATCCATCCCATATGCAGCCACCAAACCCAGTCACTAATGCTGATTCCAAGAAATACTTGTTGACAGGAGCCTGATATGGATGTCTCCTGAGAGGTTCTCTTAGAGCCTTACTGATACAGATGAGGATGCTTGCAGCTAACCATCGGACTGAGCATTGGTACCCTAATGAAGGAGTTAGAGAAAAGACTGAAGGAGTTGAAGAGGTTTGCAATCCTGTGAGAAGAACAACAGTATCAACCAACGAGACATCCCCAGAGTTCCTCGGGTAATAAACCACCAACCAAAGTGTACACATGGAGGGACCCATGGCTCTAGGCGCATATGTAGCAGAGGCTGTCATTCTCTGGCATCAATAGGAGAAGTCCTGGGTCCTGTGAAGGCTCTATTCCCTAGTGTAGGGGAATGCCACAGTGCTGAAGTGTGAGTGGGTGGGCGGGAGAGGGACCATCCTCATAGAAGCAGGGGGAGGGGAAGGGAGAAATGGGAGAAGGGGGAAAGGGGATATCATTTGAAATGTAAATACATAAAATATCCAATAAAAAATCTGGAAATAATGTAAGCTTCACATTTTGTAGAAAGATTTTCATTGTCTTCTGAATTCGTTTTTTATAACATATTCTGTGACATATGAAGCTTATGAGCATCTATGATAGAGAACTACTGATGACAAAGCTGAATGTTCTGGCCACAAAACACATACACAGGTGCTTAAGCAACTTGCTTAGAATCCCATAGCTAGGACTTGAGGTCAAATCTTCTCTCCAGTGCCCAGTAGTGTTGAGGAATTTTCTACAACTCATTTTAGTTCAATTTATTCAATTCAATGCAACAGTACTTGTTCATTTAGGAGTTACCCTGTTTAATTTTTTTTTGTTTTAATCATTAGTGATTCATCCTAGATACATTAATGACGATGTTTTGCAATAGGTTGTCCTGAATTGAGTTGGAACGTCACCAAAGTAGTTGATTTTTTTTTGAGATTACATTGATTTTCAAATACATGCATAACTCAATTACTATCTATATAATTTCTGTGGCTTTTTGTCAAATACCAAATTGTCAATGATCCTTCTGGAATATGAGCAATGACATAAACCATTCGCTGTGACTAATTGGTTTTCCAAAATAGTATTCATGGCAGAGCATCTACCAAGCTTTTGAGATTGAATATGTAAACTTATAACATGGATGCGATGAACATGAATCTGACAGAGCAGAAACCAAAGACACACAAGAAAACTGAATTTTGAGACTGATTGGGAGAAAGGGAGAACACCGTAAATCAGCGAAGAAGTGCGTGAAAACCTAATAGCAAGCAGAGATTTAAAAAAAAAAGCAATGTAAAGGGAAAATAAACAATCAAACAAACCAACTACAAGATCCAACAAAGTCCAACCATAATCTTATCTTCCAGTGGGATCCTCCCTAATTCTCCCAGGGTAAAAGCAAGTTGAACAGTGTCACCAACCCCGAATCATAGCAGCAGGCAGAGAACTTGACTGCTGGAGAATTCCATGGTCCCACAGTGCATCCATTATGGCTGCCTGCTGAGTTTCCTACCTACTTTGCTACCTAGGATTCTCTGTTAGCTATTTTTATACAATAGAAGCCAAACTCCTGCAAAGGGTTCCGGTATTGCCATCTATCTTTCCAGTGCTAGCGGCTGGGCCCTGATGAAAACTGAACCACGTTCAGTGGCAGCCTTGTTGAGTATCTTGTAGTTTTAGGTTGGGCAGGTTTCATAGCCACAAGCTTCAGTCCTACCCACACCTGTCCCATCTGTGGTTCCAGAACTGTAACTGCTGGTACCATGGACAACTTGTGACTCATTGTGAAGGTCCTGGATAAAATGTCCTTTATATATTTGGGCTCAGTAACCTGCATCATCACATGTGGTATCACTGGTATTTTTCTCAAGGACTTGGGAATAGATAATATTTCCACATGTTGAAACTTTAGCAGCTACTGGACACAACCAAATGTCATCAAATATCCATTTAACTGAAACATGTATGGAACCCCATACCCATGGCAAAATTTACAACTAACTTCATTTCCTGCTGCATTCTAGATAAATGATACACTTGAAGATCCTGACTGCATTGAAAAGGAAGAAGCAATAATATCAAAGCCTAGTGTAGATTTTCTCTATTTCAAAGCTGAAGCACCACTGATGTCCTGAATCCCACCTAACTGTTTTCCCACAAAAGCTACTCCATAAAGTTGGAAAAAATGGCCACCAGTGCATAAGAATACACCACTGGCACAAGGGAGCACAAGTAAAAGGAAAGTTGGCTTCCCTGAAGGAGAACAACAGTAATTCTCCAGCAGTAGATTTCAAATAGCAATACTCAAAAAGGAATTGATAGTAAGGATTCCAAGTAAACTTTCTTCAGATGCCAAGGAAGCAGATAGACAACACAAATAAGTGTTAAAATACTGTGGTATATGAACCCAAACCTTGACAAAGAGATGTATGTACTTTGAAATGTCAGAACTTTGGTGCCTAGTTTGCAGTCAGTATGATAACATTTGTTCTTGTCTTGTCCGACAGACTACAGCAAAGAAGAAGAGCATCTCAGAACCTGATGAGTCTTCTGAATTCATCGAGCCACAGAAAGCAAAAGGAGAAAATAAGGAAGAGAAGGAATGGGATTAAAAAAACCTAAAAACAACAACAACAACAAAACAAAACAAACAACAACAGCAACAAAAGAAACAAAACAAAACCCAAGATATTTGAGATGGAATACCATTAACTTAATTTTCCCATTACCGTAATTTCAGAAGGTTAAGAAAATGGGAATTAAAAATTCACACGAAATGGAGCCTAGAGATTTTAAAAACTTTCAGAGATATGGATACCTATATTTAAGCAACTCAATGTAACAAAACCAAGTAGACTTACCCCGATTGGATGGTCACTGATGCATCCTGTGCTCAAAATAGTAAGAGAAGCTAGAACTAAAGACATGAAGAGCCCTGTGTCGAGCCACACGAAGTGAAATTCCCATTAGACTTCCAGCAGAGTTCTCAACAGAAAGCCCACGGGTCAGCATCAAATGCCTGAGACCCTACCAGCCATGGCGACGGCACTCAGTAGAGCTGGCCTTCGAAACTGAAGTCAAAAGTAATTTTTCAAATAAACACAGATTTAGGAAATTCATTTCTACCAGATTGACCATATCAGAAATGCTTATTGAGTACTAGGAATCAAAGATAATAATCACCATCATAAAAGCACTTGTTGCAGATGGATGAAGCAAAGAAGTGCAGAAGTGTAGATCGCTCCTGAGAGACACAGCCAGAATACAGCAAATACAGAGGCTAATGTCAGCAGCAAACCACTGAACTGAGAATAGGACCCCGTTGAAGGAATCAGAGAAAGAACTGGAAGAGCTTTCGAGACCCCATATGTACAACAATGCCAAGCAACCAGAGCTTCCAGGGACTAAGCCACTACCTAAAGACTATACATGGACTGACCCTGGACTCTGACCTCATAAGCAATGAATATCCTAGTAAGAGCACCATGGAAGGGGAAGCCCATTTGAACCCCAGTGAACTAGACTGTTGGGGAAGGGCGGCAATGGGGGAGGGTGGGGAGGGGACACCCATAAGGAAGGGGGGGGGGGATGTTTGCCTGGAAACCGGAAAGGGAATTTCAAATGTATATAAGAAATATTTTAAAAAAAAAAAAAAAGCACTTGTTGCAACGTGTGCAGAATTGACATAAGCTAACCCATAAAGAGTTTCCTATACCGCTGCCCCAGGAAAACAAATGAATATCCGTCTTCCCAAACAATAGTCCATGGGAAAGGGTTTGCGACAATTTAATTTCTTTTCCTTGTTTTCCTACTTGCACATAAAATAAACACAAAGAGAGACACAGTGAATAGTCTTTTGTGATTCTTTTAATTTTATACTTTTTGAATTTCAGAGAAACAGAGCACAGGAAAACTGGCCAGGAGGGTAGCGCATACACACATTAATAGCACAGCTTTTCTTTAGCACGCTTGGTGTTCAGAGCATCACTGCATTTTCTGATGAGAGACAGATTCTAAAGATAAAAAAGAAAAGCTTTCATTGGATGTCTTTATTTAACTCCTTATTTCATATGGCGCCATCAAAAGTATGTGTTTACAAAGAACGCAATGGAGAATATGGATATATATTTTTTATTAATATATCTTCTGTAATGGAGAAATTTGGTAGAAAAATAGAATTAAATGTGCTACAGCAATAGACTTTCCTGTCTGTAGAGGTTAGAATGGGCACTGTGTTCTTCGAGCAGTCACCACAATGGAAGAGCATCTGTGAGAGAAGACTGCCAGTTTACCTTGGGTTATACAATGTTACCTTTGGGATATATCTGTGAGGAAAGAAAAGTGGTTTCAGTAAGTTGTGTCTCTATTGTATAAATGTCTACCTGGGCCAAAATATGCTTTCTAATTACTTCTTTTTATCTCAAACAAGGAGCTGGTGTAACAGATCAGCCAAACATCCTAATTGTGGAACACACTTTAAAATGTGCTTCTTTATTTAAGAACAAAACAATGACCTACGTATCTTCAAGAAGTTCCTCCCTACAAACATGCCCTTTGGGTTGTACTAGTGGTCTGCTGGAGACTGGGGCTTCATAACAATGTGTGTAATGTGTGATTTGTACCTGCAACCTTGTGGGTGCTGTGTTACAAGAGTAGCACATCCAACGAGATGAACCCAAGAGAGAGTCAAGAGAAAATACCAGCAAATATGCTAATTCTTTTATGGTAAAACTTAACATGCTGGTGTTTAGGCGGGACAAATGGTCTGGAAGCAAAATTTCTTTAGAATACTAGAGCAACAAGAAGAACAGTGCAGTTACTTATATAATATGCTGCAGAGTAAGAAGCTCTATTAGGATTCATCTGTGGAGAAATGCTAGCCTTTTCCTAGGCATTGTGTCTGTGAGATTACACATAACAAAGAGTGCTTTGGTACCTTCTATGGCAAAGAACCCTTGAATACATATGACTTGATACAGGGAAACCTGGGAGTATGAGAATTTGTCCAGGTTCTAGCCCTCTTACCATCTGATGTGACTTTTCAAACTGAGAGGTGGTTGTTTTCTAACTTCCAACCACAGGACAGTGCTCCGTTGTCTTGCTTTCTCATGTTACACTCATTGAGTTGGCCTGGTAGCAGCATTTGGACATATTAGCTCACTCTTCTCTGAGTTTGTACTGTAGCTCGGCCAAACATTAACCTTCTCTCTAATCGTGTCATAATTAACCATGTGCTTTTCTTTTTCCCAGAAATTTAATTAAAGATGGAGACTCCAAGTGGATTCACATTTACTGGAGTGTAAGATACTCCTACATGGAAATCTGGTAGGTTTTTATGAGGGTTTGCATTGACAACAGCGAGCATGTCTCCACAAGAGAAGATGGTGTGGCGTCCTCTTGTTCATCTGTAATAGTGGATTAACTAATAAGTGAGTAGAGGACTAGGAGACTGGGAGTTTATAAAATTCTCTTTTTTCAGTTGTAAATGTCCATTGAAGATACTGGGTTTTGGAAATTGTTGGTACATAAAAGAGAAAACACTAAAGAAGATGATGATAATAAGAAATTTTAGATATAGCAATGAGCAATATATTATAGACTATGTATCTGAAAAATCATATTACTAAAAACTTATTTTGGTCTAAAATCACATCAAGGAAGGAGGCCACAGAAATAACCAGAAGAGCCAGGAACCTGAGGAGAAAGATAAGGAGCAAGTAACCCAAGGCAAGCCTCATGCTACCTTTGAGGGAGACAGAAAGGCAGTGCTGAAGAGACAAGAAATCACTCTGAGAGGCTCCATCCAGCAGCTGATTCAGAGAGACACACACACCCACAGCCAAACAGTGGCTGGAGCTTGGGAACTCTTGTGGACGAATAGGAGGAAGGATTGCTGGCCCCGAAGGGGATAGGAACTCCACAGGAAGACCAACAGAGTCAACTAACAAGGGCCCTTGGTGCTCTCAGAAGCTGAACCACCAACCAAAGAACATACATGGACTGGACCCAGGCCTCCCCTCACATGCACATATGCAGCAGATGTGAAGCTTGGTCTTCACCCATGTTCTGAACAACTGGACAAGCGGCTAACCCAAAAGCTGTTGCCTGTATGTAGGATAAGTTCTTCTAGCTGGGCTGCCTTGTCTGGCCTCAGTGGGAGAAGATGTGCCTAACCTCACAGAGACTTGGTGGGCCAGGGTAGAGGTTGGGGAGGTACCCACCTGCTCAGAGGAGAATGGGAAGGGGGAAGGATTGTGGGAGGAGGTGACCTGTAGGGGGCAGTGAATGGAATGTAAGGTGAACAAGTTGAAAAAAATTAACTGAGAGAGAGAGAGAGAGAGAGAGAGAGAGAGAGAGAGAGAGAGAGAGAGAGGAATCAGTCACAAAGTGGATAAGCGTCTGAGCTCAGAGTCTGCCATTCTCAGGGTCTTACAGGCAGAACCTAAGAGAAGTGAAGAACACACAGAATCCTGCAGAGTACTGCTCTCTAACATAAGATATTTGTCAAAACGCACGCGCATGTGGCCAATATACTCAAAAAGTGGCACTAAAAATGACAACTAAAGATCTCAGCAGTGGCGTGGTTTCCAACATTGCACAAGATGGAGGAAATGGGTAAGAGACAGGCATGGTGGACCCCTGACTGCCTGGGAGGTGACAGGCTTAGCACCTTATAACTGAGAGATGAGAACGAGTGAGGAAACCATGTTCTAAAGATTCCGGTATCAGCCACACGCACATCCCTGTACAGGCATTGGAGGAACATGAACACCAGAGCATCAACCATGTGGTAAATTTCCATAAGCAACATTGGTTTGAGAGAACCATTAGCCATTTTGTCAGATGTGGTGAAGGGAGAGAAAACAGAAGGCAGACAGATGCTATAAGCAGGGCCAAGTCTCAACCGGAGTCGGGGCTGCCTTCTGTGGTTTAAACATTATGGAGAGTGAAATGCTCACAAGCCAAGAAGACAAAACGTATGCATACGAGTCAAAAGGAAGTTCTGGAGTTGAACAAAACATAATTTAAATTAAGAACACAGTAGATGTGCTTATCTTCAAGTTAGATGATGGAGGGTTGGTGAGCTACAGGAAGTTCTTAAGGAAACAGAGAATAAAAATGTAAATGAAATAGTTACAATGCTTATGAGCACATGTGGGATTCATTAAACATAGGACAAAAATACTTGCCACCAGATTATGAAGTTAGGGTGAGAAAGGATATAGAACAGCAATATTTGAAAAGATAATAGGCTATAATTTTACAGCTAATAAAAAAATCCCACCAAATTACACAATGCCAAATATTAGCAAACATCAAAGAACATTGTGGAAGCAGCTGAAGGCAAGAAAATGTAAGAACATTGAGTCTGTGCGTGGGCTGTTGTTTTGTTTTGTTTTGTTTTTCTGATGCTCTGACAGCAGATAAAAGACAAAGTCTTCAAAGCAAAAACAGCTCATTAGGGGACGAGGAGACAGAGACTGGTGATCTTGATATGCAGAAAGAAAATATTTTCCAACCTAGATTTTTTTTTTAATTTCACAAAAGACATTTTCCAAAATTTAAAATGAAACAAGGATATTACTTTTCAATACAAAATAGTTGGTCCTCATCTAAATGTGGCTATTCCAATCTAGGTCATCATCATCACTGACCAATAGAATCATAATTTTGGCTGCAGACAATTTTATACTTTATAATTACTGCAAGAAAAGGGAATAAATAAAATGTAAAATACTATTATTGTGAAATTCTTAACCTTCATAAATACAGATATCCATTATTTATATTTGATCTCAGTGATACTAATAAAGAATTTTATTTGTTCCTCTAACAGGCTGTCATGTAGTATATTTGAAGTTAGAGATGTTTATTACTTTGATAAATAACTTGTTTGTTTAGAATTTAGTTCTGCAATAATTAATATAAAAATATTCAAGCCATGAGTACAATACCTTTGAATAGTATAAACACTGAAATGGGAAAGGGTCTTTAGATACAGCACGATCGAGCTGTGTAAGTTCTATCCTACATTACAAAATAAATAATCAGGCCTACGGTATTATCATCGTCATGAGGAATTCAGTGGTTAGTTTAGAGCTAGTAAGCTATCTGCTAATGCTTTAGAAGAGAAAACCTATTGTTTGTCTAAATGTACATAAGGGTTACAATTTATTCAGAAGATATTCATTCTGCTATATCATACAATCCCAAAATGTCTGGCTTGAGCACACTATGAATTTATTATAATTTATTATAATACAATTTATTTCTTTGTGTTGGAAAACTAGTTAATTAAGAGTCCATAATTTAATTACATTGTGGTAACTCTTCTGTCTTGCCACTAAAAACAAGAAGAAAAACAGGGTATTAAAACAAGTTTAGCAGTCTAATGTAGAAGCATGAAGCTGATTTTCTCCTATAATCTCTTAATGACTGCTTGACACCATAAACCAGGCTAATCACCTTGAGGGAAGTCAAGGATCTGACCAAGACATCTACACCACAGTGAAAGTGCATGTTACATACATGTCTCTCCATGACTCTGTGGGCTCAGTATACTTACCAGTTAGGATGCTGAAATCTCTCTCTTTGATATTTTTGTCTGGCTTTATGCACTGCATGACCAGCATGTTTTCTATCGAGGGAAGCCGAATATGGTAGAGTGACATTGTATGTTCTCTTCAGAAGCGAATGTCTAAAAAATGGACTGAGCTGTAGAGAACAAAGGAACAACTTATTTTAATTATATCATCTGTATGCCTTAAAGGACAAGTTTAGATAAATAACCAATGATATCATTGATACAAATTAACTCATATATCATTCATTAATATGCTACAATTTGGATTAATATCTATAAATGTTCTTTAACATGTAAAAAGGTTATTAGTCATGACCTTAACTAAATTATACTTAATAGTCTTGCCAAAATTTTATGTGTATATTATATTGATACTATATAATATATAATATACTATAATTACAGTATATGTAAATATATAGTAATATTATATGTTATAATTACAATATGCAATATAATATATGTGTTTATATATGTGTGTGCATGTATATTATAATACTATTTCAGTATTATGGACATGAGCTAGCAAGATACAGGACATTTACCTTGCCTACGCACTATATCAATGAAGACACTGAGAAGAAAATGTTTGAAGCCACTTTAGAAGTGACTAAATGGTAAAATTAATGCAGTGTTCATTCATCTGCTATTATCTAAGTGTGCTTTTGGAGACATTTGTAAAATAGGGAGAGTGAAATCATACATTGCAATGGTAAAATCTTAAGTCCTAAGTCTGCTGTGGTACTGCTGTTGGTATCTATTGCAGCAGTCCATGTGAGCAGACCAAACCCAACGTTAGGTGGTAACACAGCCCTTGCAACACCTCCCTTCTGACTCGAACTGCCCTTAAAAGTTATGGAAGGGCTGGGAACGGAGAAGAGTAGTTTAAGAGAACAAGTTGAGAATTCTGCATTCTGGGACTTATAGTTTTCCACATGGGGCTGAATGTGATAAGACAACAGTTATAGGCTTAAAATCAGCTTCAAATAGGAGTATAATTAGCCGTTAGCAGTGTCTCTTCCACAAGATTGTCCCTTATTGAAGAGCTTTAATTTCCTCATGTTTTAATGGAGTCAGAGCGGGTTTACTTTATATTACTTTGTATTTGATAGACAAGTTAACACAGTTAGTCAATGTGAAGTAGTCCTTATCAATTCTCCCCTATCTTCCATGTTTCTTCTGTATAACTACGCCAACTTGTAAGTTACTACCCTACAACTCTGTAAGGGCTCTGGTTACTTGTTCTAGAGCAAATTATCAAGCTTCCTAATGTTGCAACCTTTTTGTATGACCCCCAAACATAGAAAAACATTTTTGTTGCTATTTTATACCTCTAATTTTGCTATTGTTATGAATTTTAACGTGCATTTTCTAATGGTTTTAGGCAACCCTGTGTAAAGGTTGTTCAACCCACAAAGGTGATGAGATCCAAAGGCCAAGAATCCTTGCTCTAGAGGGTTGTTTTTTCCATTTGAGCTTAACCTCTTCTGCCTTTGGATCATATGTTCTCTTGTGTGTTCCTCTTCCTGACAACCTTACACACAGGTAAACAGGATTAGAGCAATCAAATTCTAATTCTGAAATACTAGGGCATCACTGATTTGCCAAAAATCTCAGTCTCTCTCTGTCTCTGTCTGTCTGTCTGTCTCCCTCTTTCTCCTTCTCTCTCCCTCTCCTTCTCTCTCTTCCTCCACCTCCTACCTACCCCTCTCTGTATGTGTGTAACCTGGGATCACAGTAAAATGAACAAGACGATCAGAGTGCTAATCCAAACTATGATTTCCTACTTCTCACCAACTTCCAAGCAAAAACACTGACTCGAGAAGGTTGAAAGTCTGTCCCTAATAGGGAATGAGGAAGTAAGGTGAAAAAGTTAGGAGCTAAAGGCTGGAATTAAAAAACACATGTTGTGAGGCTCCAAGTGTCCATACTGGCTCATTACTCAGTATAATCTTCAAAGTTAATATGATGATTTGCGTTTCGGCAGGCTTAGCGCAATGCTGAGTTACTAGTAGATCTGAAATTGGGCACAAAAGTGTAGAAACACAGTGGATTGTGAAGGCTGCATCTACATCAGAAACAAGAAATAACCAATTTACCAAGGCTACTGGGCCACAGAATCTTCCAAGGCCCTTCCCTAAGGGCCCCTCATGGTAAAGATTTTAGATATGGGACGTCTCCCTTACAAAGACTTAGAAAGAGGGCACCACACATGAGAGAAAAACATAGCACTATACTACTTAAGGCAGCGGACACTCTTTCTGCAAACATGGTGGTGAATGAAATAGAAATGTACCTTAAAGTATAAGCATTGTGCACCATATGACAAAAGTACACTTCAAGCACCCGGAAAATGGCAGTATTAAAGGGACACACATGTCAGAATGAGCAGTTTTGTATTAATAGACAGTAAATGACTGCATATCATCTAGATATAATGTACCTATAAAAATTAAAACACATAAATGTTTTAAAAGTATAATCATAAAATATTAGTGGTTGCCTTGTGTAGGATTTTATTTCAGAAAATCATCCCAATCATAAAAAAATGGGTAACTGCTTCACACAACAAGACAGTGAATATTAATCCAAAAGTCGAGGAAGAGCTCTGCATAATGGTATTACATCTACTAAAACAAGGAAATAAAATGTTGCCTTAATTACTTTACTGCATTAAAGTGTGTGGTTGCAAACCATGTAACATTGATGGATATGTGCACTACAAGACTTGAACTCACTAGAAAGCTGGACCAACGAAAGAGTAAAGCACAGCAGAAGATTCCTGAACACAGGGCACACCACCAACCACCCAATGCAGGACCAAGGAGCAAATACAGTGGGGCACTAAGAGTCCTTGGGGTTACAGCACTAAGAAACCAGAGAGAAATAACATCCGTGATGCCACCGTGACACAGATGCTCTGATAACCAGAGAGAGCCATCAACAATTTGACACTGAGCAACTAAACTGAAGTGATGTGGAAGACAAAGGTGACCTTAAGTTCTAAACCACTGAGAAGACACCAAGTTCACAACTCTCTTCTTCCTACCTCGCGTGCAAGCGAGAGAAGTAGAAAGCCGCCACCCTTACTAGAGACTGGGCATCAGTTATTTTGCATTTCCATCATTTTATGCCTAAGGAGAGCACTGAATAGGCCTTGGTATACTTGAGCTTCAGAGAAATCCTGTGCAGACTGTGGCTTTTAGAACCCAAAAGTCTCTGAAAGTACATTTCTGCGGCAAAGAGGAGCCCGGTGTCCACTTAAGAGTTTTATGTTAGGTATCATATGGCTTGTAAAACTGATTTAAAATTAATCTGAACTAAGAACAATTTATATGTGTTGTTCCCCTAAACCATGATGAATGTGCCTGAATCATGAATTACAGTTGAGGGACAATGAATCCACTTTTAAAAGCTATGTTTCTGTCTCAAACACTTAATGAAATAAATTTGAACAAGTTCTAATTTTCCATTAGTTATGGCTTTCGGTAAAGTTATAAATAATATGGTATATATTCACTATGTGCCATAAAATATATTGCATAAATCATTTCTGTCACAAGGGGTTATTAGCACACATTTATTCATATGCTTGCTTGGATTAAAAGTATATATTTTCTTCTCCGGAATAATGGATGCCTTTCCAAATCACAGTAAGACATTTTTTTTTCTTAGATGTATTTCTTTGTTCCTCATTAGAAAAGAAAATGACAGGGTTGTTAATGTTTGTTGTATGTGTATATATGTTAAAAGATAGAATATCGAAACCATTAACAAATCACTTCAAGAATGTCGCTGCTGCCCAGAAATACTAAGATCAAAAACTTGTTCCAAAGTAAAGGTGATGAGAGGAATATAGTGACTAATGATTTATTCTGGCTGTGAGATATTAATCAAACAGTTAGGGGAATTAGAATATGATCTATATTATAGATAATGGTACAGTAACAATGTGAGGATCCCTGATTTTTAATCATTGCTTTGTAGTTTCAGGAGAGAATACCTTCCTGGCGAGGAGATAAATTTTGATGTACTTAAAAGTAAAATATTATGGTACATTCTAGGTCTAATAATGTCATAAAATGGTTTATAACAAGGTATTGCTATTCATGTGTAAGAGAGAATCAAAAAGAGACATGGTAGGAAGGTTTAAAACATATTTCATGCAAAAAATAAAATATCAACCTTTGGATGTTTTTCAAAATATATTTAACCATGTGGAAATCTTATTTTTTAAAATGGCATGTGTTTGGGTGTTTTCCATACACAGATCTAAGTGTATCACAATTGTGCCTGGTGCTCTCAGAGGTTAGAGTAAGGGGAGTAGGAGCCACTGTAACTGGAGTTACAACTGGTTTGGGGCCATGGGTGGTGGGTGCTGGGGACTGAACCTGGGTCCTCTGGAAGAACAAGTTCTTTAAACCACGGGACCAACTCTCTAGCCTCACAATGCACAACGCTAAGTGAAAAGTCCTCTCTGCCTCTCTAGCATTCAGCTGAGGTCATTCAAGTTTGTCTTCCTCCAGAAATGGAAGTTCTGGACTGGAGTGCAGGCTCTGCAGGTGAGAGCACTGGCTCTGGAGAACAATGCCCCATTCCTTAGGTGAGCAAGGGAGTCTGTGACTCAGGCAACGCTGCAGGTGGTGGTGCCGAAGGGGTTAAGAACCAGACTACCAGGGAGTCAATCTTCTGTGGATCAGCAACTCCTACCAATGGTGGCATGAACAGGACTGAGCATTGGTAAAAATTATGGGCATATTAACATGGAAGGGAAAAGTTTTGTAGGTTCCGATCCACAGACAAAGATTACAGGCAACTAAAGACTGTGGGAAGAAAGGGGATTAGTCTCTCCAAGGAATGAGCCCCTTATATGTTGTCCAATGTAGAGTGGTCAGCCCTGAAGCCACATGCACACAGACAATGAAAATGGACTTAGGAGGTTGTATTTACATGTTTGCATACTCACGAAGGTGCACATACTATGTATCTAGAAAGGCTATCGGCTCATGAATGGGGTGGACAGGGGAAGAGCTGGAGTGAGAGTGCCAGGGAGGGGCTGGGTTTTCATGCTCAGAATTCGATCCAAGCCCTCTACTAGGTAGGTGCTATGTTCATTAGCAATGAACTTCCTCCGGGCCTGGCAACATCTGCTTTGCTGTTAGACAATTCCGCAACTTTTGAAAATTTGAACTGGAGGTTTTTAAATATGTTACTGAGCTATTTTACGGCCCTTCTAATTATCTAATCTAACTCTATTAATTCTACCCAATGCTCTCACAGTACTGTTTTCCATTTTTCCTGTCAGTATCATATAATATGATCCTCTTTCAAACAACTCTAGGATACCATAAAGTGACATGATGTGCAAAATCAGGGTGTACCTCAGAGTCAGGAAGCCAGAACCTGTATTATCCTTTGCAGAGAATTTGCAGCATACATGTAGGAGGGAACTTAATCCTGTCTCCTTACTACTTACTCCACCTCAGTTTCCCGCCCATCTGCAACTATATTCCTGCACTCTGTCTCTTCAGATGCAGAAAGGCCTACTCTGCAAACCCCTTGGAAGATTTCAATATCACCCACACCCAGCTTGCCCCGGCCTCCTAAGGATGCTTCTGCTTCTCACCTGCTTGCATAGATCGCATCGTGATTGTGTGCTGAATAATTTTTTAACCTATTCCAGAAGCTGTTTATTATCTATTCCTTCATACAGCACTGGAAACTATATCTAAAACATACAAAGGTCTTATTTTGTTTTGATTTGGTTTACGTTCTGAGATCATTTGGTCAGTTCCTGGAAAAACCCTCCCTCAGGTGAGGTTATATTGTGTGTTACCTTTCTGTCTTCTCTACTCCCCAATTAAGGTTGCTGCGACACAGATTTAACTACCGCAAACTACTCATGTATTATTTGAGTCAATATCCATTTTAGAGTGTAATATAGAGAGAAAGGTATGTAAGCAATCTATAACAATTTTCAGAAAAAGTACTGCTGTGGAAGCAGGACTTGGGTCAACAGTAAGAACACTGCCAGTTCTCCTAAAACTCCTGTGTCTAGACCCAAGCCCATCCCTTCCACTACCTCACATCTGCACTGGATGCATCCACAGAGAGCATCTCTGCTTGTATCTGGCTTCGGTCATTCACATTAGGTTTGGGATATAATCCTTGTAGTTAAGTATTCTCCTCATTTCCCCCATGTACCCATTTTATAAGCACACTAAAGTAAAGCACTTTATAAACTGTGTCTGATGATCACCTTGGATAATTTCTAGTTTCAGATAAAAATTAGTGCTATTGCCCAACAATGTGCACATCTGCTAATGCGTATGGATACACACTTCTTTCATGTACCAGAAGAGTAGCTACTAGGTCAAATAGCTGCACACTTAGGTTTATAAAACCAACCAAAGAGGTTCTGCAGTTATCTGGGGAATTTCATGTGTTTCTATACTTTTCCCAATGTTCTGTGCCTTTTGTCCCCGCCTCATTCTTGTATTTGAGCTACATTAGCAGAAATAAAGTGGTACAACACTGCCATGAATGCATGTTTGTGTGACCCCAAAGTTCACATTCTACAACTTATTCCCCAGTGTGCTGGTTTGAAGTGGTTCAGTAAGTAGGTACTTGTTTTCGAGGCAGTTCTCATGAGAGAGACTGGTGCTTTCATATGACCAAGAGGCAGGTAGCTACCTTTCCACTCTGTGAGGATGCAAAACCTGGGAAGTCATATGCAAACCTGAGAGCTTTGACCAAGACCCAACTACACTTCAGTCTGATCTTGGAATTCCAGCTTTCAAAAATTTGGGAGCAACTTTACTTTGTTTATAAGGTAAATCACCATATACTATTATGTTACAACATACTGAATTATCAAAGGCAGTACAGTCTAAACTGACTATCTTTACCTTTACTGCCTATGTGTATATATACACATTAATACATATACATATACACATGTATATGTGTACATGGATGCATATATGCATATACACATACATAAACATGCATATATACATGCATATATACATATGTATATATACATGCATATATACATACATTTACATGCAGATATACACACATATATGTGTGTTTATGGTATATTTATATATTTATATGTATGTACATATACATACAATATATAATACATAATTATATATCTAATATGTTAATGTAAATGCCTATGATAGTTGATGCTGTCAACTTGACAGTACCTAGCATCACATGTGATATAGCCTCTGGACATTCCTGTGGGAGTCATAATGATTACATTAATTAAGACAGGAAGCCCTGCCCCCTGTTTTTAGCATCCATTCTCTGGTTTAGTTCCTGGACAAAGGAAGTGAAAGGCAGCATGGATTCCTCCCTTTTTGCCTCTTCAGTGAATATGTGCTGTGACCAGCTGCTCCAGGCTCCAGCTGCCTTCTCCACCATGGCTGACGTGAACCGTGAGCTACAATAAACCCTTCTCCCCTGAAATGCTTCAGTCAGGGCATTCTACCGTGACAACAGGTAAAGACAGAGTTTCTTCTATTTCATTTTTCAGAAGTTGTACTGTAATTACTTTTCATGCTTAGATATACAACACATCTAGAACTGTTTCTGTTTGGGACATAAAGTATCATGTCCCTTTTTCTCTACTATGTGGAAGCATCACCTGTTGGTAAAAGATAATCTAATGGCTTATTAGCAAAAGGCAGGAAATAGAAGAAGGGAGTGCTGGGAGACATGCTGGAACTCTGGAAGATAGCCAGACCCAGGAAGATGTCTTATTCCCCAGACATCTGAGGAAGTCAGACATGAAACGGAAGAGAGGTTACCAGCTATGTAGCAGACAGAATAATTCAAACAGGTTAAAAAACTTATGAGTTAGTCGGTGGAAAAACACTTAACAAAGGCCTTAGGCACTGTGCATAAGTAAGGAACTGGGGCACCAGTGAAAAAGCCAGAGGTGACAAAAGCCAACTGGATGAGCATTATTTCTCAGTGAGCTCACCTTCCCTGGTTTACTGTACCATCATCGAATCTCTAAGGTTAATATTTGTGTTTACCCCATGTCAGTTATTACAAAGCGAATTCTACATAGGACCCTAAGACAAGCTCATGATAACTCCTAGAAGGAAAGCTTTGTTGTGCACCTCACTAACCCTGCAGTCCCTAGCAGTTATTAAGTTTCAGTCACTCAAAATGACCAGAAAAGAGTGTTTCAGATCAGTTGATTCAACCCAGAAACACAATTGCTGGTGGGCCTGTCTTGCTTCGCGAAGCTTTGGAAATGTTTAACACTGCTGCCCAGGTGCCTTCCGAAGCCTCACCAACCACTACTCTCAACAGACTTTTGCATCTGTGATTTTATCAGTTTGTAGCAGAATATTGGTGTTGTTTTAATCTGTATGTCCTAACAAAAGTGGATTGTGTTTTTAAATACTTATTTGTTGGTCATAATGTTCAGTTCTCGTCACCATGAAATCACAGTAACCAAATACAAACACTCAAAGCACACTATTGTGCAGATGCCCAGCAGTATAAGAGGCACATGTATGCCCTGTGCTGTGCTCTTGACATGTATTCTCAAACAACCAGCTAATGGCTTTCAGGTGGGGAAATGTTTCACGATTGTGTCAGATGATGTTCTTTCTCCTAGGGAGTTGTCCTTTATTATGGAAGTAGTTATCTTCTTTCTGGGCTGATTTCTCAGCTTCTAAGAAAACCTGGTAAGACGAATCACGCTTCTGTACTCCATGAAGACTGCAGTCTCTAGGAATCACTGGCTTTTAGTCTGTGAAACCACTCTGTGAGCATCCCAGGCTCCCGTGGCCTCAGCTCCAGGTAATGTCTGCGCCCACCGGAATTTCCATTCTCAGTTCTATAACAGTGAGGGTTCACTAGTACTGAGCCTGCGTATCTTAGGGCCTACTGAAGCTGTGTGCTGTCCATGAGCGTTAGCATCTCTTGTTTATCTATGCTCATCTACTCTCATGGTGATCTGCGAGTTGTTGTTGTCTTGTTATCTCAATCTTGGTGATTAGGGATGAAAATAAGCTCAAGAAAAACCATTGAAAAATGAGAAACAAAAATAATAACAAGGCAAACAATGTCATCAAAATGTTTTTGATTCATGTCAAAGTCACATGATTCTATGGTCTTAAATAATCTAATTACCACTAAACTACATGGCAATAAAAAATTTTATGCACATCTCTGATTTAAACATGCGTAACACTTTAAATCTTCATGATAAAGAAGATTTATGTCCACTCTGCAGCACCGATGCCATTGGAATCCCTGTCTGGTGCTAAAAGTTCTGTGAGTTGACATGGCCCTTCCCATACGTAGGTGACTCGTGCTAGGACTAACGACTATCAGTTTTGTTTATTAATATTTTGTTATTTCCCAATTATTGTTCTATGGCCTGTTTATAGTTTTATTGTTGTGGCTGCTTTATTTTTGTGTTTTATAGCATTGATCACAGAATATATGCACAATACAAAAATTGACTATTCAATTCCTTCAAATACATACTTCAGCAGTGCTACTAAGTAATACTAAGTAATACTAAGCATATGTAGATCTCACTTCAATATTTACTGAATTTTACTAGCATTATTTTCATGAATTTGCTTTTAAGATAGATCATTGACACAGAATTAGTAAGTTAGAGCAATTCAGACTGTGAATGTAAGCCGTCCAATTCACCTTGTTTAGTTTATCTTTTACGTCTTACTGTTAACAATTTCCATTCATGTTCTTGCTAATTTGACTAGAACTCAGTAGTAACTTGTTCATCTGAAGAATACAACTTGATTTCTGGTCTTAAATAACTCTTGCCAGGTTAGTTAAGAAAGGTTGTTATCTGAACTACACTCTACATATTTAAAGTCATTCATGCCTCAATATTTCTTGAGTGGGTCTGGGAACTGAGTCTTCTTTTCCATCACCAGGAATAAGCAGCTCTTAGCAAGTTGGCTCATAGCAAGTGATCTCTGATTTATTACTTCTGTTATTATGATTAGTGTAAGGGAGGGCAGGGTATGTGCATACCAAAGTATGCATGTGGGCGTGACAGGACAACATGGTGGAGACATTCTCTTTTTCCATATTTTACATCAGCTTGGGGGTTAGACTCAGATTAAGTATGTGTGACAAGTGATTTTACCCCCTGAGCTATCTTACTGGCCGTCTCTGCTGCATTTTTAAATAACAGTGTTCTATTTCTTTTTACATGTGAAGTGTCATGATTTTTCATGAATAAGTTGCAACATTCTAGATTGCTAAACAGACTACAGTTTTCTTTTGAGGGATCCATCCATTTGTAGTTATTAACGTATATTATTTGTGTCTTCTTAAGCTTAGTAAATTTATCCAAAATGGGTATAAACATAGTAAAACTGATAGAATGGACCTACAGAGATGATTCACTTCCTGCTCTACGAGTGGACCCAACTTCAGCTCCTAGCATCCCTATCACGTGGCTCACAACCATATGCAACTCCAGATCCAAGGGAGCCAATACACTCTGCTATCTTCCAAGAGCAACTTCAGCCATTCCATACACTCCCATCCCCCTTCTCCCTCCTTCTCCTTCTCCTCTCTCTCTCTCTCTCTCTCTCTCTCTCTCTCTCTCTCTCTCTCTCTCTCACACACACACACACACACGCACACACACTCACAACTAAGTAAGTAAAATAAAAATAAACATTAGGACAAAACAAGTTAATTAAAATTAAAAAGGATGAAATTAGTTAATTTAAGAAACTAAGCAGGTGATCAATTTCAGATGGCGTACATTATGCATTAAAGTAGAATGTGTGATTATCTATAAGTTCAGAAATAACTATGAAGTTCTAAAGATATTTGCAGTAGACATTTTTGGTACCAATGCTAGTGTAGTCAAAACTCACAAATGTGTAAAAAAAATAGTTAACATTTTAGTGACATTTTTTAAAAGTTCACAGCATTCAAACGAAATACTGTAGCTGAGAAGTGGAAAATGACTAAGTTATCTCCAGAACATAAGAAAGGTCATGAGGAGTGCCTTCCCACTGAATCCACCCATCTGCTGGGCAAGTGGTAAGGCAGAGCATTGACATTACAGGTGGAGGAGATAAGCCAGGTTCATTGATTATATTCAGAACTGAATACTATTATTACTCTTTGGTTTTCATGGCAACTATTAGAGACTTCCCGATTCTTAAGTTAAAATGTTAAAAGTATACATTTTTACTGATGGTTTTAATGTCTCAAATATCAAATACTTAATTGTAAAAAATCTTAATTTTACATTAGCATAATCAAAGGCTCTCATTTTCCTCACATTTTAAAAATGAAAAACATCGTGTTTCAATACTAAAGGCAAAGTACAAGAGAATAAGCAGATAACTTCTCAAAAGAAGTGTTCAAATTTAAAATAAATTACATGTATAATGAGTTCAAGGATTCATTTTACATTCATACAGTATTCATAATATATGAACCAAAAGTATAAAGTATATTAATAATAAAGTGATTTTAAAAACCTATTAAAAGGAGACCAGTTTTTTTTAGATGATTATACTATAAATGGAATTGGGGGGAAATGAAAAAGCAAGCATATAGATTAAAAAGTTAGGCATTTGTTGACTGGATCAGGAAATATGTGTAAATACTGGTGTAGTAATGCTAAAATCATTAGATTGTGAGGAAGGAACACTGCCAAGACATGCAGATGAAATGAAAGTCATCTTGTAGTATGGGTGGAAATTGTCTGAAGTCATTAAGAGTGCTTGGCAATTCCTTTATAGAGGCAACTCCATATACTGCCATGCGAGTGATCTTCTAGCAAGCAGGACATCTATCAGGCATCTATGTAAAGACTTACAGACCATAATCTTTCTAGTCTGTTTAGAAATGCTAAATGATCTATATAAGATCAGAATATAGGAGAGAGCCATTGAGATGACTGCATTATTTTACAATATGGCCTCTTAAAAGTGAATCCTGTGGCTAAATTATGAACAAAACCAGTCGTGGATTTCACTTATAACTAATAAAGTTATACCCCAATCTGAAGGTTCACAAGGCTCTGAGAAATAGTCTGAGAATTAGAATCTTTGTCAAACATTTTCTTCAACTTAAAAATTCTTTAATGTCTGTGAGAATGGAAAAATGCATATTAAATTTATGAATGGTTGATTGTGATAATGCCAAGTTATTTCTTTGGAATCCAAAAACTCATGATTAAGTAATTTAAGTCTGTTCCTTTGTTGTTAGTCAGTCGGGAGTAAGAACTGTTCTCCTCTGGTTCATTGGAAGGAAAAGTCCCATTTATGCACTTTCCAGCTCAATGGCTACAGTTGATGTCAAAAGGATGAGTTTTCCCTGTGAGCCTCACTGACTTTACTGCTTTACCCCAAATGTCTACTCTGCACTGATTAAAGTCTATCTCTTGGACTTTTGATCTTTGTACAAGGTAAGATCCTAGAAATGGTTTTAAAAAAATTAGTTTCTCTGTATATGGTTGTTAGAAACAGTCACTTCTTTATTTCTTTCCCCTCTGTCTTCTAAGCACTGTAGAGGAGTTGATCTAGCATCTAAAACACACCAAATGTGGGGCATGTGGACTGTGCTACCAGACAGAAGAACTGGTAAGGTTGAAGCAGGTTCAAAAGCCCTGTGAATCTCCTAATTGAGAATAGCAGGCATTGGAACCAGCTCCCTGCCAATATCTACCTGTCCTGAAACACGTAACCATGACACCCCACTAAGAGGGTCATAACAACCAGTCACATAGTAACATAGCATAAAAACCTAGAGTTCTCTATGCTGACGTAGTATCTAGATGTGTTTAGCCACTGAGCTTCCTTCCTGGGCATCCCTACCTGCAGAAGGTATTTAATCCCTGGTTCACCTTGATGCATACACATCGTCATAAATAAAGCAGGTTGCACGAGCAAGATGCATAGGGACTATGTGGACTCCCAGACAGACAGTCAACTCCTCCTGATCCCCAGCAGTGTCTGGGGCACAGGAGATCGAGAACCACAGCATCTGCCCCAGCTTTTGCTGTTTCTCTCCTAGGGAAACACGTGCTGGGACCTCCTATCTCCGACTAAGTACTGTCTTCCCTGACAGTGCTCGCCAACAGTGCTCCGGCATCCCAGCAGCTAAGCAGACACGCTGCCCGACAACCGAGGGAATAACATTTGAAATATAAATAAAGAAACATTTCTAATAAAAAGGTGAGTAATGCGATTAGAATAACCTAGAAATGAACAGTGAGCATGTATTAAAAACTTCTATAATAAAAACATTAAACCTCTAAAAAATATTTTCTATATTTAATTGCATGGAGGCTCTAGAACAAAAGTAAATGATAATGATTACAGTATCACTTTACTCGGGCTTTAATAAAAAATTACTGCTCTAAAACTTAACATTATGCTTGCTATCAGGTTGTTCTACATAGCGATTACTTAAGGCACTATTGAGTCATAATTTAACTAAGCTTTTTCTGTGGATCAATTTCCTGAAATTTAGCAGTGACTTACTAGCATCCGTTAGAAGTTACATTGTTCATGCTCTTTAAGTTTTTAATTAGTTTCATTATTATTTATTCCAGATATCAACTCTCTTTGATCACAAATGTTCTTTTATTGACCAATAAAGCCACTATTTACATGGGGGCTTTGAGCTAGGAAAGCAGTTGAGAGCTGTAAGTTGAACCTTAGGGCCAAACAAATAGAAGCTTGGAAGGAAGCATATTGAGGGTGATGTGGACAATGGAGGCCCAACTCAAAAGGTTTCAGAGAGAACAATGGATGGAGACCAAATTTCTTACGGTATTTTGCCAAATAGTGTGGCTGCTTTTTGCCCTTGTCCTGAGAATCTTCCTGAGGCTAACTTGACAGTATTCGGAATACTTTTGCAGGCAGAGATTTCAAGGCAGCCTGATGTTGCCTCTGCTGCAACGTTATTGGTCATCACTCTTATGCAGGTCTACACTCACAATACAAACAGAGCAAAGAGAAAATGTATAGGACTGGGAGAAAAGGAACATCGGGAACTGTAATGTGGGAGCAGTGGCTTGTGCTGAAAGACATGAGAAAAATTCTGATGTGAAACAGAATAAAGGGACTGGTGTCACTAGGGCTGGGATTCATGGGAAAGGATTTGGATATGTATGGTCAAGCAGATGTTGGTAGCCACCGTTATCAATATCTGTTAATACCCACCATATCTGTCATTCCATAGGATGCTGTACTCAGCCCTCATAACTAAAAAGCAAGAAAACAGTATGCCGTATACTTACATTGGCACCCTCAATCCCGAATTACACCATTTTTGATACAACAAATTAGGGGGGGAAAGGATGCAAAATTGACAAATGTTTCTGAAGTATTTACCAAACACCCACGTTTCTGTTCACCTTTATAATACAATTCTCTAGAACTCATATACTCAGCATTTCTTTCAGAGAAAAACCTGAATCCTTAAAGATTGATGATTAACAAGTTGAAAGGAATAGGATTATAAAGAGGTCTGTAGCGATAGAGGATGGAGAACTGAGGGTAGCCACCAGAAAGCCCCAGATGCCAGGAAAGGAAGAGGCTCCCAGGACCTAACAAGGATGAGATAGCTGAAATGCACAACAAAGGAGAGGGAGAACCAGCAGAGACCATATACAGAGGTTAGGCAAGGCCACCTATTGGGGGATGGGGCCACCCACTCATCTCCAAATTTTTAACCCAGAATTGCTCCTGAATAAAGGAAATACAGGGACAAAGTGTGGAACAGAGACTGAAGGAAAGGCTATCCAGAGACTGCCCCACCTGAGGATCCATTCCATATGCAGACACCAAACCCAGACACTATAGCAGATGCCAAGAGACTGTTATAGCGGTCTTCTAAGAGGCTCTTCTAGAGCCTGACAAATACTGAGTCAGAGGCTCAGAGCCAACCATTGGCCTGAGCACAGGGACCCTCAATAGAGAAGGGACTGAAGGAGCTGAAGGGGTTTGCAACCCCATAGGAAGAACAAAAATATCAACCAACCAGACACCCCCCAGAGCTCCCAGGGACTAAACCACCAACCAAGAGTACACATGGAGCAACCCATGGTTCCAGCTGCATATGTAGCAGAGGATGGGCCTTTTCTGGCATCAGTGGGAGGGGAGGCCCTTGGTCCTGTGAAGGCTTGATGCCCCAGTGTAGGGGTAGAGGAATGCCAGGGCAGAAAGATGGGATAGTGGGTGGGAACAGACAGTATTTCTGGTCATATGTTCCCTTTCTTTTCTAATATGTTCAGTGCTTTATGTCTATATGATATCTTAAACCAAGAAAAATTATTTATGCAGCTGATTTTTTTTCTTCTGATCTTACCCCCATGTCATCCATTATTATAGCTAAACTAAAATACCACATAAAATATGATATAAAAAACACAAAACATCATTTTCAATGTTAAGGTTTTAAATTACATTTTAAATATTACTATATACATTAAGCTTAGAATTAAGTTCTACATGCAAAACTGTCTCTTAATCTTTGAGGAAAATATACATTTCAGTTAAAAAACTATAATTTGGATCAAAAATGGTATTATTATCTAATTGTAATTTAGCTAAGGAGAAATACTAAACAGCCTATATAATTTTTGTCATTTTTACACTAAACTGGATATTCTTCCTAAAACTACTTTCTCATACTTAGTATTAAAAGTCCATGTACTTGATAAACACATTAACTCCTCATTTAAGAATATTAACAACATATTCCACTAGTACTAAAACCACGTACATTTGAAAACATTATAAATTAATTGTGTTAAAAAGTGGTATTTAGGGCAAGCATTAAGAAAACACAATTATACACAAAATCTCTAACTTCGACTGACTTCCAACCAAGTAGATTGACTTAAAACAGTGCACTTTTTGGACAGCAACATGGCTTAGTGGGTCCAATTCCTTGCTACATATCTCAGTTCACATTAGGGAAAAGACAACTGTCTGGATAAATCGTCCTCTGACATCCACAGGCTGCCACCTGACTCACAGATACACACACTCACGCTCGCATGCACAAATGTGAATGCACATTTTCAAGGATGGACTAGTGTGTTGCACTCTTGAACTCCCCACAGCAATGAATGGCTCCACCCCCTAGGCGTTTACTATTATTTCCCTGCCAGTTTTGCTATGATGTGAGGGGAAAAAGGTTGCTCATTGTGCTACTATATGTCACGGACATTTTAGATATGCGTTCAAAAGTGATTAATGCACACACCTACACACACACATACGTTTATATGTTGAAAACTTCAGCAGAGGTTGGTGCATTAATAAATTATAAATGTGTTAAGATAATAAAGGCAAAGTTATTGAGTAACTTCATTTTCTATGTTTACATTATTACTTTGAACATGAACGTGTCGTAAGACTTAAAGATATTATATAATGAATTTCTACTTTCCTTACGTGTAAGGAAGGATACCCTATAGCAATATTTTTAAATTTATTCTATTTACTTACCTTCCAGTCATTCCCCCTTTCTGGTCCCCTCCTCCAGTTCCTCATCCCATTCCTCTTCCCCCCTTGCCTCAGAGAGGGTGCTCCCTCTCATCAGGTCTCTCCCTTCCCTGGGGCTTCAAGTCTCTTGAGGATCCGTCCATCTTCTCTCACAGAGGTAGACCAGGCAGTCCTCTGCTACATAGGTGTCAGGGGCTTCAGACCCGCCCGCCTGAGTATGCTGCCTGACCGGTTGGGGGCTCAGTGCATGGAAGCTCCCTGGGCTCTGGGTTAGTTTAGACTGCTGGTCTTCCTATGGGGCAGTCCTCCCCTTCAGCTTCTTCAATCCCTCCCCTAATTCAACCATGGGGGTCCCAGACTTCAGTCCAATGGTTGGGTGTAGGTATCCCCATCCATCACAGTCAGCGGCTGGTACGGTCTCTCTGAGGAGAGCCATGCTAGGCTCCGGTCTGTAAGCACACCATAGCATCAGTAATACTGTCAGGCCTATATTTTAAACAGAGTAGCTAAAATAATTTGCAACTTTTCCTTTGTTTTTAATGACACTAAGTTCCTGCCTAGATCAATACAGAGTTATAACATTGAACAGAATGTCTTTTGTAACTCTAGGCAAACAAAATAGAGTTGCCTGGAGGGAAAATTATCACACATGCCTCCCTCTAAGATGCTGAACTCGGGATTACACTGTAGCTCTAGTCACAAAAGATGGTTATTTGCTTTTCAGTCAACTGTCTCCTGCTGCTGAAACTATATATATATACATATTCATTCTCTGTTTCAGAAAAGCTTTAACCTGAGAATTACTGTATGCCACAGTCGCCATATGAACCAGACTGCATAAGCTAGAAGACAGCTAGACAACACGGTTTGGAAAATAAAATGAAGTGTTGGAAAGGCACAGCCGTGCCCCTGCACTGCTGCAGACATTGGTGCAATTCCACACGTACACTCTCAAATACCCTAATGTTGAAGGAAGTTCCCGCAGAGAGCAATGTGTCTCCCAGCAGCAACTGGATCTACCTTCTTATCTAATAAGCGCCTGCAAATACAACTTGGCTTGTTGTTTCACTTCCCTGGGAGGTGGGATGCACCGTGGGGCTCCCATTTTGCTGCCTAATATTTCTTCTGAGGTTGTTTGTCTGTTGTTATATTTTGAAGCTCATGATTTCGTGAAAGGACAAACAATATCCAAATCAAAATGTTAAAATGGGGTTGCTCTCCTATCAGCAAGGCATGTTTGTTAGGGTCCCAAAAAAAGAAAGAAAAAGGAAAAGCAAATGTTCATGATCCACCACACTGTCTTTTTAAACACGGAAGCATGTGTAGGCATTTACACAGAAAAATAAAGTGTCATTTGAGAAAAGTTGTTTAATTACTCCAAATAAAAATGAAAAATAGTCTGGGAACTTTACTTTTCCTATTTATTCTCAAGTATGAATAAAAATAAACAGGAAGCAACATAAGCAAGGAAATGTATATAATTCTGTATGCCAACTCAATGTTCAAAAGCTAGATTGCATAAAACAGTTAAATACATCCTTTACTATGTCTCCTGTGTCAGTCACTTTGCTACAGCGTGTAGGGATCTAGAAACTTAATAACTATAAGTTATTATCATTAATTATGTTATATAAACATAATATATAATATTAATAGAAATTTTCCCTTAAAATTTCATAGAGTAGAAAAGGGAACACAATTCTGCCTTGCCGTGTTTTCCATGTTGGTTTTCAAACTTTACAAACCAGTAGAAATCTTCCAATCACTACAGCAGCTATACTTCTCAGGCTAAAGCCTCCGCGGTAGGACGATGTAAAAGTGCTGTGGCTAAGTCTGGTGTTGTGAGCTGCATCTCTGGAATTAACACGGTAGAAAGTGCAGACTCTAGCAAGTGCCAATTAACCTTCACACATGGCATGTGTGGCTCTCCACAGTTAAGTGAACACACATGCACACACATACAACCACATACATATGCACACACACACATATATAGACATACCCATATAGACATACATACACATGCATACACACACCCATCTACACATATATACACATGTATAATACACGCACATGCATATACACATGCATATACACATGCATACACACATAGGCACACACATACACATCCATATACATGCATACACACATAGGCACACATATACACACACATCCATCTACACATACATATACATGCATACACACATATGCACACATATACACACACATCCATCTACACATACATATACATGCTTATACACACACGCATACACCCACACCCATACACACATAGACACATATATAATACACACATACATACACACATCCATCTACACATACATACACATGCATGCACACATATACCCACACACATACACATACCCATCTACACATACATACACATGCATACATACACAATTTAAATGTTCTGTGTACATATTCAAGTCACTTATTTCTATGAAGTTAATTATTAATTATCTATTTAGAATGCAAAATAATTTCCCAGGAACTACAATTAAAGTTTGTTGTGTTGTTAGAAGTTTTAAAAGTAATCACCAAATTCAGCAATAATTCTTAACTTTCTGTACCGTAAGACTCTGACTTTTTACAGCATTCTGAAAGGCGTGTGGCATAGTCTATCAGGAAAACGTGTTTCATTTCAACACTGGTGAGGATCGCATCACATGGGTCAGGAAGTTAACACTTCAAACCTATCCAGTGTACTCTTACTAATGCGGCTGCTCTCTTTGTTCCTACGCTCCTCATTACTTCTGCCTTCTCTTATTCATTCCATTTTGTTGGTGCCACCTAAATTATGTTTTACCACCATGAGTACTAAATACACTTCAATGGAGATCAACTCAGAATGAGTCCCCAATTAGCAGGTGCAAAAAGTCCTACAAGAAGCTGCAATTGCACACAGCCCTTGATGAGCCCTACCCAAAACCAGGGTTTGGTGAAACCTTTTCTCTTTCCTAAAAAGCTGAGCATGTGACCAGTGCATGTGTTTAACAGAATGAAATCCAGTGAGCATTAGGCAACTCCGGGATGTCCACTGTAAGTGAGCCACACTGCCAATTATTAACTCAGTATCATTTCAAAGGCAAACTCTACTGAGAACTGTCAAATATCAGAGAACACACTACCGAATTACAGTGTTCTGTAAGGAGGCAAACTATAGTTACAAATGCATGTCATTTCTATGTAAGGATTGACCATATTTTAATAAAGTCCATGTTCCTCAGCTTTTGTATAATATTTCTAAGTCTAAGTCCAACTCCTCTCACCAACATCTCCTTTAGCATTTGGAAAACGGACATTGTTCTTGATGATATGAAATGTGTGATTTTTAAGTCATGGAGGTTACCTGCTCAAAAAAGTGCATAAGTGTGCAACTTAGAAATAAATGTTATCTAGGAATATTTAAAGTCTACAACAGGAAATTGTTTTCCTTTAATCCTAAGAGAAGTCATGAGCTTAAAACTTGTGATTAGTCTGTGCCCATTCTAACTGAACGATGAAACAGAAGCGTACCAACGGCACAGGCTGTAGGTGTGCTTTTAAATATTAAATTAAGAGGAATAGATTCCTGCATTTTGCCAAGATGAAATGGAGACATGGTTGAAAATCTTTTTCTCTTAACATTTAACAAGACACAGAAGCAGTTCCAATGCCTGGGTTCTGCAATGGACAGAGACTGTGAGGAACGGCACAGACTGAGGAAGGCCCAGTGCAAAGCCGAGGCTAGAAAAGAAGCAGTGACACAAGAACGCTGGAATCTGGGCTAAAATACACGCTTCCCTTGACCTGAAAATGCGCCATTTGCATAAAAATTAGTTAAATCTGTCCTGACTTTTTCAGCCATATTTTCTAATTTTGAGTGGAGCAAATGAAAATCAGGGTAAGTCCAAGAACATTAAAAACTCCCAGGATGCAAGAGACCAGGGTTCTGGTCCACCAGGGGCTTCTAGCATGAGTGTGTCCTGAGGGGCAGGTTGTGAACATGTGGAAAAACCTCCATGCCACATAGCATGGGCTACACAGAGCTGCAACATCGGCCCATTGTTCATGTGTCTGCCCATTCATTTATTTCTTCACCGTTCTTTCTTGACACTCTAGTTACGGATCTCAAATTATCTAACGTGATTCTAGCTATGTATCTCACATGATTCTAGTTATGTAGCTAGCATGATTCTAGGCCCTAAGGAAATAGCAGTAAAAAAAAGACAGATTTCAAATTTATGGAATTTGAACCATAATAAAGATATTTAAATGAACAGAAATGAAACTATGGCCTGCTGGAATATGATGTTTATTATAAAGAAAATTAAAGAGAGAAGAGAAAGTTCATGACAAGGGATTTCAATATGTAACAGGGCAGAGGAGGAAGGCCTTGGGAGAAGGCGACAGGCAGCAAAGGCTGGAAGACAATGGATTAGCCATGGGGACAGGTACAAGTGGAGATTCCAGTGGACACAGCTGATAAAGAGTCAGGTATGGAGTGTGCTAGGTGGGAATTAGTAGACGGTAAGATAAAATGAGTTAGACTGGAGCTGGAGGCAAACATAATATGCATGCACATGGTCACTGTAACTTTTAATTCTCACATGGGGTCAGAAGTGAAGACATGAGAAACTTTGAAGTGAGACAGTTACTTACTCAGACGTTTAAGTTTAACCTGTGGTAACCATACACATAGTGTGCACAAAGTCATGTTTGCACACATGCATATATTTTATTGGGACCTCATCTGATCGTGGTTATCATAACAAATAACAGTAGGAGAAAGTACAGAAGAAACGGGGCCAGTTATGAACCTGTACAAGTAGGGGGGCAGGAATTTGAACAGAGGTGTGTAGCAATGGGAGGTGGAAAACTGGGGGTAGCCACCAAAAAGACCCAGATGACAGGGAAGAAAGAGGCTCCCAGGACCCAACAGGGATGACATTAGCTGAAATGCCCAGCAAAGGGGAGAGAGAACCTGTAGAGACCATAGCCAGAGGTTAGGCAAGGTCACCTATTGGGGGATGGGGCCACTCACTCATCTCCAAATTTTTAACCCAGAATTGCTCCTGACTAAAGGAAATACAGGGACAAAGAATGGAGCAGAGACTGAAGAAAAGGCTGTCCAGAGACGGCTCTACCTGGGGATCCATCCCATATGCAACCACCAAACCCAGTCACTATTGCTGATGCCAAGATATGCTGACTGACAGGAGCCTGATATACCTGTTTTCTGAGAGGCTGTGCCAGAGCCTTATCAATATAGATGCAGATGCTTGCAGTCAACCATTGGACTATTCATGGAGAGCCCAGTGGAGGAGTTAGAGAAAGGACTGAAGGAACTGAAGGGGTTTGCAACCCATAGGAAGAACAACAATATCAACCAACCAGACTCTGCCCCCAACCCCCAGAGACCCCAGGGAATAAACTACCAACCAATGAGTGCATATGGAGGGATCCATGGCTCTAGCAGCCTATGTAGCAGAGGATGGCAATGTCTGGCAACAGTAGGAAGAGAGACCCTTGGTCCTGTGAAGAAGGCTCGATTCCCCAGACTAGGGGAATGCTAGGGCACTGAGATGGGAGTGGGTGAGTGGGAGTGAAGGCACCCTCAGAGAAGCAGGGGGAGGGAGATGGGATAGGGGATTTCCGGAGGGGAAACCAGGAAAGGGGATAACATTGGAAATGTAAATACATAAAATATCCAAAAAAAGAGAGAAAAATAATATAATTGGGCGACGGCAGAAGTGCACGGAACCTGCACAAAGTCCTAGGTATCTGGATGCAGTGGAAAGTAGCACTAATAGGACCTGCTTACTGCAAGAAGACACGGAAGACAAAGTCAGGTTTGTCTGCAAAGTGCTTTCTGAAAGCTGGAAGGCTGTGTTGCTGCTGAGATGAGAACCAACAGAAGAAAGCTGGTCTCAGAGAGCAGTTCTGTTCTTAGGAGAAGCTCAACAGGAAACGAAGTGCTGCCAAGACTTCAGGTGGAGTGGAATCGAGGGTCCACAGTGTAGAAGGAAGCAGCGGCTGACACTGAAAGCTGTCCTCTGACTCTACACTTGTGCTGTAGAACATGCAGACAGAGCCTCTCGCCCACGCACTTAAAAAGTAAATGCAATAAAAACTTTAATGAGTCTGATTTTTAAGATTAGATTCAAACTTGGAAATGCCTATTATTCAACCAAGCAGAGATGGACATAGGATTGGGTTCAGAGTTCTGGGATAAGGATAAAACACGGGACCAACACAGACACCATCTAAAGCTCTCACCAAAGCCGTAAGTAAAAGAAGTGGAAGACTGTCCACTTCTGTAAGGTACTTCAGCTTCAAGTTCAGAGGGAATCAGAGAAAGAAATTGAAAAATGGTTGTTGTGTAAGGTAAAATGTTGCCCTTGGTGTCAAGCACGCAAGTTGCTAGTAGGAATGGATGTCAAGTGTTGTGATAATGCTGACAATAATTAGGTAAGAGAGGGATGAGGACTGGAGAAACAATCTGGTCACGTGGCAACTACTGTGACCGTGATAAAGTGCTTTGCCTGCCGTGCAGAGAGCTGAACCCTTCTAGGCTCAACTAAGAAGAGGAGAGCAAGCTATAAGTGACTTATGCTTTCAGTGACTGGAGACAGGCGTATGGGACAGGGGACCACCAAGCACTTTTGAAATTTGACAGATAAGGATGTGCTTGCATACTGCTGACAGCAAAAAGGGAAATGCAGTAAAGTAAGGGAAGCAGAGATTTTTTTTCCAAAAAGATAATTTCACATAAGGAGGGACTTAGTGTCATCTAGTACCAGAGAAGAGGCTTGAGCAAGAGGCAGACATGAGGATCTTGTCAAACAAGCAAGCCAGCCACACTGTGGACACTGGATTACTTAGCCTTTACGTGAAATAATGCATATAAAATCAGCCTAAATTTTTGAAAATGTGTCAGATACGTGACATCAGAATCCAATCAAAGGCTCCAGCAAAGCTGATCTTTTTATTTTCTGAGGGGAGGAGTATAATGATAAGTTTATTTAGAATGTACTTTGCAATGTTATGATGAAGACACCAATGGGCATGCTAACATGGAAGGGGGAAATTCATGCAACCTCAACACGACACAAAGAAGCGCAGGCAGCTGGGGGATGCCGAGATTGGGAGAAACAGTCTCCCCAGGAAAGAGCTCCCCGGTTGCTTATCCTTGACCAGCTCTGACCTTGACCAGCTCTGAGATCACACACGTATGGGTAACAGTGTATGAAGTATGCAGGTTGGGTAACAATGATTAAAGAAAGCGAGGCCATTGGTTTAAGAGAGAGCAAGTTGGGTGCACGGAAGAGGCTGGAGGTGGAAGGCAAAAGAGAAGAGATGACTCAGTGGGTGAAAGCTCTTGCTGCCATGTTTAACAACCCAATGCATCCCCACGTGGCTCTCACAAGCTGTTTTCTCATCTCCGCCCATGTTCTGTAGCTACTGGGACACACCCAAACACACACACACATGCACAGACACACACACACACACACATGCACACACACACACACACACACACACAGACACAGACACACACACAGGACACACACACACACACACACCATGCAAACACATACACACACACACACACAGACACACACACACACACACACACACACACACACACACACACACACACACACACACATAGACACACACACATGCAATGTAAAAATCCGGACATAGTTTTAAATCAACATATATGTATATACATGTATGTATATATACACATACAAATATTTATATATATACACCTATACATTAAATATATATGTTTTGAGGTGTGTGTTAAGGACAGCATGATCACAGTATAAAAGACAAGTAGATAGTACAAGCTAAAGATAAAAAGAAAAAAAGAGAAAATACCATAAACTAAACAAAAGACAATGAATTAAGTCAAATATAATCCCAGGACTGATGCGTATTTTCTCAACATTTGATATATAGGGAATTTGATAAAGTCCAATGCAAACATATTGCTTTAATTGCTGTTTCTCAGCAGCCTAGACATCACTCTCCCCATCGAGGCTGGGCTCCTGCAATCCGGTAAGAACTGGAGAGTTGTCTTATCCACTCTGTCAGTTTATATTTATTCATAGATAACATAATTTATAGGAAGATACATACAGATGCATTATTAGCTTGTTGGGGAGATAAGTCAAGTGTAATAGGTCCTAATATTGTGCCCCTTTGAAACCTAATTTTCAGAATGGCCAATAAGATACTTACACTTGTGTATCAGAATGGTTTGCACAGGCTCACACACCAATGCTCAAATATTTATAATTTCACACCTAAACATACAGCCAGAAATCAGAAGTGGTGTATGCCAGGAAAGCAGGATCTACAAATACTGCATTTTAAAAGATATTTTTTTTTAGATTTCTTTGTAATGGCTAGATCTGATACTTTTAAGTAATGTCTGCTTTACTTAAAAGTCATAAAGATAGAAAATATATTTCATCTAACCCATAGTCATAATGCTGGAAGTCTCTGGTATATTTCTTTATGAGATGTTAATATACATTTTAATAGAATATTTAAATGTAATTAATTTTTTATAGTTTGTATGGTAACATAAAGATCATCCTTTGTTTAAACACTGAGTAACATTTTAAGATATTCCACCTGTAGTAATAATATTTGTACAATTTTGGGGTTTCTGTAATACATCAATATTTATAGTATATTCACAGTTATACATTTCCCTTCTATTTTTGATAGCTCTTTAAAAATGTACTTATAACTTACTTTTATAGTAAAGGAATATTAACTTCAAGGTTACTGTTACATATAACTAAACTGGTCTATAGTCTATTTTCTACTCAACAGATTCAAGTTTTAATCAAATTATACTTCTGCATTGAAATACACTGTAGCACTTCAGGCTCAGAAAGAACATGGTGCAAAACCAATAATGCTGGTAATGAGAACAACCTAAATTATACCCGAGGGAAATAAGATGAGAAAAATTGCTCTAAGCTTTATTTAAAATTCTAAGTTATATTATTCCAAATAACCAATTACACTTAATAGAAAAATGCATGTATAACTTTGGTAAACTTACTGCTTTCTGATATCTTAATGTCTGAATGTCCTATTTCATCCACTTATACTGAAATTTTAAGAGAAAGAAATCTATTACCAATATTACTTATAATATTGAAGATTAGTAATGAAATTGCTTATATGTGCTCCCTGTGGGATTTTTTTTTAAAAAAAGTAAAGACGTGAAAAATAAAATATTTGGATAGCAGTTTCCAGCACCAGCCATAGTTTTCTGCTTGTGTGGGTCTTAAATCCAATTAGAGACTTTTGGTTTCCTCCACTGTATGACCTCCACTACTACACTTTTAGGTGATCATGCCATGTCATGCTGGTCATTGTTGTGGCTCACAGGTGTCACAGCTGGGTAGGAGTGCTGCTTGCTTCCCTCCTTTGGAAGCTTGCATGGAGCCTCTGGTACCATGAGAGCTAGTCAGCAGGGAAGAGACATTCACGTCAATTTCAGCACAGGGCTCTGTTTTGGAAGTGCTCTTTGTCTTCAGCAATAGAAATTTACTTTAGGGAGCGGTCAAGAGCAATAGTAACCCTCATTGTATATTGGGGAATCTCTGGAAGAACCACACCCAGTTAGCCAAAGAAGACTTCCCTTTCTGGGCTAGGGTTTCAGCCAACTGCTCTCCTACCCCACCTCTTACTTATCTTCCTTAGGCCTAGGAAGGAGGCGAAACCACAAAACACCCAGATGTAGCTATGTAAAGATTCCTAGAGATGTTAAATGAAACTCTGCTAAAAATGTATAAAAAAAAGTATTTTTAAAGGAAGACAAATTTTCTGGTGTTTTGACACAACAAACCACATTATATTACTTTATTGAAAATAACCAGGAAAAGGACCAAACAAAACAAAACAAAACAAACAAACAAAAGAAAACCAGACAAGACAACATAGATCTGGAAAGACAGGAAAGACTCCAGGAGATATCACCCTAAGGCATGAACCAAAAGCGAACTTAACAGTCTCCTCTTTCTCTTTCTGAAAGTATTTGCTCTTTCACTGGGAATGCTAAGAAACTCACAGAGGAGGGCTGCTGAGAAACAGAGAGCTACATCACTTTCTGAAGCCTCACAAAACTAAATGTAAGAAAACCACGAGAAGTGATCACAGAGGCTGGAGGGGGCTAAGTGATGAACTCCCACGCCCCTCCTTCAAATGACCCAAGCTTGGTTCCCAGCACCCACATCAGGAGACCTGCAACCACCTGTAATTCTAGGTCTGGGGGCTCTAGCTCCATCATGACTGGTTGAAACCAGATGTAAGCGAATGAAAACAGGAAAAGCAACCGTTCTTACATGTTTGAGTGAGTGAGTGGCACAGCTGTAATTAACTCCTGATGTGAGCACTGGGGAAAAAACTGGAAAGAAGAAAGAAAGCATAAGCAGAACTTCTAAGCTGTTGCACACAGGTTGAAGAGCCTTTCTATAGGAAGCTGGAGCAAAAATAATTCAAGACAAATCAAAACTGACAAAAATTGGTGCTGGCCAAATGATAACTAAAAGGAATTCTTTAGGCAGAAGGGAGGAAAAACCATAGGTCATCACACAGATAAAAATAACACATATGGAATGAGCTTTAACTCAATGGTTGCCATACGAAGTCCTAATAGTGTACAAGAGAATTAGAACGTACAACAGAACAGCTTAAACCAAAGGAGTGTACTAATCTGTGTTCTCAGAATCATGTAGGAAGTAGCAAGAGGAAATTCCCTATTTAATACTGGGAGTTGGCTCAGTGGGTAAAGTTCGATACAAGCAGCAAGCATGAGCACCTAAGATCAGCCTCCCAGTACTAACATCAAAGGGAAGAATGGGCCTATGTCTAGTCCCAGCGCTGGACAGGGAGAAGCAGAGACAAGCCTGCCCCTCGGGGCTCAGGGCTCAGCTAGCCTAGCTGAAACCTTCATGTTCAGTAAGAGACCCTGCCTCAAAAAATAAGGAGGAGAGTAATCCAGGAAGAGATCCAACTTTGGAACTATAGGGGACATGCTCAGAAGAACATACACACCACACAAACACACGCACATACGCATGCGCACACACACACACACACACACACACACATGCACGCACACAAAAGCATACATCCCTCAACAACAAAAATGAGATTGATGCCACACATGAAAAATATTTCTTTTTGTTTTTCATTTCATTCACTTAAATAAATTGGCTCAGACCTTAACAATAAGTAACAAAAATAAGTGGGATCTCTTGTCTTTTGAACAAACTTTATAATGTAGCATGAAAATACCAAATACGATTCAATATTTTAAGCTAAATGTTTTAGATTAAAGTAATCATCTCCCAACATCTATGTCTGTGCTGCCTGACAGGAGAGTTCCGTGACTCTGATGCTTTGTGGAGAACTGACACTATACGGTGCCTACCCTTCACTGTGGGGAATTTCACAGTTCTATACTTGGCCCATTTCCTCTCCAAGTCTGCACACTGCACCCATGACCTTGTTGTCATTCAATTGCTGCTTTCCTGTTGTGCACCGTAACCCTGTAATGTGTGACCATGTACCTAGGAGGAAGTCAAGCACTGTGGAATGAGTCCCACTGTTGGATTATATGATCCTTAGGACAACATGCGCCTGTAGGCTATGGCATTCGGAGCTTTAACTAAGAACCTGGTGTGTGCTTCCCTTTACAGGCCTGAGAGTCCATAGAGAGCTCTTTGCTTTCCAGATACGTTAAGTAAGATACTGGTGAAGTCGCAGTGTTAAGAGACGGGGGAAGAGATACCTGCATTGAAACAGCATTTCAGACAGCACAGTACAGCAGTAAACACGGACAATACTGAGGTTGGAAGAGCATGCACAAGACATGCACAAGGTCAAGCCTAGCATGAGCTCAAGCGGCTCGTCAAGTCCCACCATTAGCTGAGGGGCTCTTGGCAGCTGATGGCCACTGTGGGTAGAGTCAGTGAACTTTTCAGGGACATGTTTCATTAGATTGGCCATGTACACATAAGCAATAATAAGTATATTCAGTGGGTATTAAATATAATTTTAAAATGAAATTATATTAATTTTAGAAGGAGAAATAGTTGCAGACTAGAAGAGAAATTGGAGGGGAGGTAAAAGAGAATGGATTTTTATCAAAATACATTATATGCACGAATAAGTAATTAAAATAATTGTGTGGACTAGAGGGACAAGTATATGTGGTTGCAATTAAAACTAGAAACATGGCTTTAATTAATAACATTAGAGCTCCTGTGACTTATTAAGTGAGCGTTAGTGTATGTAGTGGTGCATACAAGTGTATGTGTGTGTGTGTGTGTGTGTGTGTGAAGCCCTGTGGGTTAGAAGAGAAAAACTAATATAAACTCTTAATAGATTCTATAGGAGAAAAAGGTAAGTAAATATTAATCATTATATATGATATTTGAAGTGACAGGAGGAGGTACAAATGATTAAAGTTGGTGAGTATATGATGTGAAACTAGGGAAGGAAAGGCACCAGGGTTAACCCTAGACACGAACAAGCACCACTGAAGACTTCGTATAAATACAGCTTTGTTGCTGGCAAAGGGATCCAGTTCATTTGGCCTACAAAAAGATATCGTAGCACTACATCTGCAAACACCTGGAAAATACCAGACAAGCACGAAGCTAAGATTACATCTTAATATATTATACATTTAAGAGGCGGTTATACTATATTCCTTCAAAACTAGAACCATATGTCACAGACTATTACATTATTAAACCACTGTTAAGGAACATTTAAGGAGGAGAAAGGAAGCTTCCTCTGAAGTTACGAGACCCTGAGTTGACACAATTGTAATACTTCATCATTCCTCATTGCCCAGGAACCCCTTTCCTAAAGAACTAATGCAAAGATTTTATCTAAATTATCAAATGCACTTTACAAGAAAAGAAAGAAAAATATAATGTTGACTATAGGAGGTGTATGCCTTCCAAAACATTGGCCAATTAATTTTAACTCAAAGAAAACATGTAAAAGCTTATATACGTTTATAAAAAAAACAGCAAAAATTTATATTTAAGTTTTGAAAGGGAAACTAAATTTATCACTGTGAACTTTAGAAATCTAATGCATAAAAGTAAGAATTGATGTTCTCAATTTTAATTAGATTCAGAAGAGAAATCTTATAAGAAATTGTTATACTGTCTTTTCTCAAAATAAACTGCAAAGAACAGTGAGATTTCATTAACACATTGTTCAGGGAGTCATAGAGAAGTTACAAATAGGAAAGAAAATGTGATAAAGAATGGCTTAATGAGGACGTGTGGTACAGAATATGAAGAAACTCTGAAATAGGAGTGTCGTGTTACAGTTAGGGGATACTAACAAGGGTTTTATGGTGATAAACCTGGACTTGCCATAGGTGTGTTTACAGACCTAACAAACTAACACACTGTCATAGCTTACCACACTTTTGTCACACTTTAACTGAATGGAACATTCCATCCACTTTTAGGGGAGAACATAGTAGTTAGTATTTTGAATTTTACAATCACAACATAAAGATGTGTTTCAGGTACACATGCTATTAAACTGATTACTAGAACTAATTCTGAAAATAGGGACAGTGGTTCACGCACATTACAAAGTGGCAAAAAAGAACAGGTGATGCAATGAAAGATTAAGGGGGAGTGAAAGTCTTATCACCAGCACAGTAGGTTGATTAATTCATGTCAGGGTCAAAGTTGTAGCTGTAGCAATAAATTACACCTTGCTATTAGAGAGTAAACTCTGGAAAACCTCTCAACAAGCCATCTAAAACATCTCAGCTGATAACACTGAGACTGACCGTGGGGACTATAAGGAATCAAAGAGAGACTGCGAGTTCGAAATTCTAATCATCTTGGGCTCATAAAATTTTCATATCATGTGTCTACTTTACCGGCTGCACAGCATAGAGACAAGTCTGGGATACTGACCTGGAATCCTTAGCATCTGTAAGGCAGAGAAACACAACTCATTCTCACCTCCAATATCCCAGCTTCCACACATCTCCACACAGCATAATTATTCTCAAATAAGTCCAGTGTTGGAGCTAGCACAGATTATTACTGTGTTACAAATACACTTGAAAAGCATAACCAGAAAAGCCCTGATCATGAGCTTCTGTGTGTGTATAAGACACGGAACTGGTTATTTACCATAGTTGCCTATGTCTCAAGACACTGATGCTATCACTGGATAAGTTAACTTCTGGATTGGATTATTTCTAAGGAGTGTGTGTGTGTGTGTGTGTGTGTGTGTGTGTGTGTGTGTGTGTGTGTGTGTGTGTGATCTGAGAGAGCATGGTAACAAAAGATAATTTATTGAAAGAAGGAGAAAGGAAGTTATTAGGTGGGTAGCACAGAGGTAGTGTGACACAAGACTATTAGAGAAGCCACAGAAGCCTTCAGTTATCCATGAATCAAATTTACATAGCTAAGTGGTCAAAGATTAATATGAGGCTGCAGGGCAGCATGACATTGTCTGCATCATGCTAAGAGTCCCATTACATGTGCTTACTTGACATCCTTCTGAGATTGAGTACAATCTAAAGTTAAATCTCACATACACTTTCAGAGGAAGGGAGACAAATGTCTTTCTGACTCCCATTCAGAAGGTCCAATGGGGCATGCCCAAGAAACAGAGATAGACCAAAGTGAATTGTCATGAGTAAAACGGAAGCCAAGACTTGATCTTCCCGTGTGTTGGCCTGGCCCAAAGTGATTAAGCTCTCAAGGGAAAACCCTGCCCTCACCAGATAAATCATAGCACTGAAGCTTCTACAATTGTTCTATACGCACGATCTGGCATACAATCAGAAGGTACTAGTCATGCAAAGAGGCAGGAAAATATGACCATCAATCAAGACAAGAACTGAGCAATGGAAGCAGATGAACAAATGACCCAGACATGGAAGTTATCCAAGGAGAACGCTAAAATAACTAAGATCAATATGTTATTAAGAGTTAAGGTAAAGATTGACAAAATTGATGGAAAGAGTGAAAACTTCTACAAGGAGTAGAAACCATAAATAACCCTCAAGTAGATGCATAACTTTTAAAAATTACAATACTGAAAACACACAACTCAGTTCAATGAAGCTAAGCATGAACTAGACAGAGAAGAAAACAGAATGAATGAATTATGAAAATGGACAGTAAAAACTGAAAAGAGAAACATAGGGTAAAAACACAAAAAGAACACAATAGAGTGTGGAAGCAAGAAGTGCAGGGACGTTCTAGCATGTTTGTAATTCCAGGAAACAAGGGCAATCGCAGAGTTTTTAGCCAAAGATATTTATGAACCAATCATGAGCTCTATTTTTTCTGGAACTTTAAGGTATCAGGCCACATATTCTAGAAGCTCACAAGATAAAAGGGAGATAAATGAAATGAAGACCACAGCGGAGCAAGTCAAGGGACCAAAAGGATCCACTCACGCAGTAACTGTAAAAATGATGTCTGACTCATCTCAGAAATTCGCAAGTCAGTATAAAACGTGCCGAGCACTGCAGGATTTTAAGGAACACATGAACAACTGAAATCTCTGCAGATTTTAACAAAGTGAAGCGTCCTTCTGAAATAGGGATGAAAATATTATTATCAGCTAAAATTGGTGAAATACTACAGGTAGTTTTTCATGCTGAGTGAAGTGATTGCAGATGGAGAGACCGATGATGAAAACAATGACATTTTAGATAGACAGCCTGTCTCGTGTCTTGTGATGTACAGCAATGTGGAGGAGGATATCAGTATAGCGTAAAGCATGGGAGTGATGCTAAGCTGTTCCAGGGTCTTGGTATTGAACTTGAATGTGGGCTGTAAAAAGGTCAGCAATGCATTGGGAAATCTCAAGAATAAGCCCTGGAATGCAATACATAAATGTAAGTAAATATAGAGATTTATAATTAATGGTAAAGATGAAATAACAAGGAAGTATATTCTTGATTATTTAGTTAGTAAAGAAGTATAATAAACAAAAATAACAAATGTACCTGGTAGATGTGGAAATGTATCACAAAACAATAGGTTTAAACACAGCTATATGAATAATAATGTAGAGACTAAAGATACTAAAATATACAACGAAAACACAGAAGTAATAAGAGTATCTAAAGACATTAAAAATATACTTCTTATTAATAATGTGTCTTAAAAAATATGAAATCATAGAATAGCAAAGCAAATGATGGAGACAGTAGTTACCAACAATGTGAGTTAAACAGAAAATTGTTCAATAAACAAGAAGACTTTTAAGATAAAAAATGTCTTGGATCAAAATTAGGATAATTTAAACAATCAATCCTTAATATGAAAATGAAGCAAGCTTTAGTTATTATGTAACTAACAAGTTTCAAAAACTACGAAATAAAATATTTATAAGACATAGAGAGAAATGTGTCCACTTGTTAATCACAGTAGCGTTCAATGTTCCTCTCTTTCAGAGTATTTGGTAGACCCTACAGATTATAAAGTAGTATCACAGAAAATTGAAATTGTCTGAAAAGCCAATTAAAGCAAATGTAACAATTATCTAGTATAAGTACAACATCGACCAAAGTGTATACTAGAGGATTACTTATAGGGAAAAGACAAGAGGGAAAAATTAAATATAGAAAAAAAAAACAAAGTAACTGATGATATAATTATCTTTCAACATGATAAAAAGAATGTTCCCAGGTAGATATGGTTTGATGGTAAATCAAAGAAACCACTATTGCTGATAAAGAATGAAAGCTATACAAACATGCCCTATCTTGAAGTCTTCTTGTCAGTTAATATGTATGGAAGAGGACTTGATATGGGGCTGTGATAACTATGCAGTCACCCTGCATGACTTGGGAAGTTTCTGGGATGCCTTCTTTTTCAATTCTGAGATTATATAGAAAAAAAAAAACCCACAAGATGTCAGAGAAAAATTAAATTGGTGGTTGGAATGTTTCAACCTGACAACATTTAAAAATTGGATTAGAAATCCATAGGCCATAGATAATCACTGCAGTAACGTGGGTGAAAATTGTTAAGTGTTACAGAACAAAGGAGAAAGCATGGAGAGGACTTTCCATTCCAAGTGAGAGCAACAGTAGAGAATTTATAGTCCTGAGTGATCTGCATAAAGAACTATGGCAAGACGGACGGACAATGGACAGGATGTAAGGGGGACTGAAGTGAGTTCACATAGAGTAGAATTATCTGTCTTTGAGGCATGCATGGAAATCTGTAGATGGAATAATCAGCAAAAATCAATAGAGTCTACACAATCATGAAGAATTTTTGAAACAGATCAATACATATTGTATCTATCAGCAGTCAAAGAAGTCATCATGGTTGTATGAGAATTCTAGAGAGGAGACACAGAAAAGAGAATAAAGGACAGAGGGAAAAAAATTCCAGATCCTGTGTTGAAACAAAAGTTACGTGGTCCTCTAAGAGATCAAGAGCTCAACAGAGGAATGCTCGCCTAACACAGCCAAGACCCTGGGGTATTTTATGAGTATTTCAGCACAATATAATGATTTAGGAAAACCGTAATTTTCACTATACTATCAGAACGCTTCTATGAACCTTGAAACTCATATACACCTGAGCAATTATGCAAATGACTCCAGCTGGTTGTTCTCCAACTCAGTTTTGAGACCGTCACACAGCACAGGCTCAGTCCCACAAGGTCTCCACCCTCCCCAAATTAGAAGACATTTCCAAGCCTAGGCTGTACTCTGTACTTCTGACTGCATGGCTAAATATCAGGATTACCTTGACCTCTGGATATAGTCTATAAATTTATTAGAGCCACTCCTAAAACTTGGGGAAATGCTTCAGTTGAGTTTATACTAAAGACTATGAAAGGGGGCTCAAGCACTCCCAGGTGAAAGAGACGGATGGCAGAGGGGAGGGGAGGGAAAACAGAAGGAGGGGAGGAGAGAATAGTTTCCATTACATCACGGGCACACTACTCTACACAAGTCTACATGTGTTCAACTATCCAGAAGCCCAGAGTTCTGCCCTTCTGAGGTCTTACAGAGGCTTCCTTATGCAGCCACAAACTGATGACTATTGGTGATCAATTCAAACAGTAAACAGTACTGACTACCCACTTTCTAGAAGCTAGGGCAGAGGACTACTGGTGATCAATTCAAACAATAGTTCACTACCCACTCCCTAGAAACTGGGAGTGCCCAACTCTAATGTGGAATTATGTCTTAATCTCCATAACTGGCCTTATATTGCAAGCCTTGTGGGACCCCTTATTGCCTGTATTTTAACTAATATGTCAGAGACACATCTCACTCCAGAAAGTCCTAGGTTCAAGAAAAATATGCCAAGCAACAACACAAAGGCTGTATTGGAAGTCTCAGTATCATAAAGACAATTAAAATTTCCTACAAAAGTATAGTCCTAACACACTTAAGAAGGAGATAAAAATGTCCCACCATTCAAATAAAAAAGAAGCAGATTTAAAGAGATTATACTTAAAAAAAACCAAAAAACAAAATCATTAGTCTTACATCCAGGCTTCAGTAAAACCAAGAGAACTACAAAACAAGCAGGCTCTTGAAAAAAAACAAAAATATATGTTGGTCATGATCTCCCAAAAGTGAACGAGACATGACTAATCTATGTTATGAGGACTTAATGTTATAAATTGAGCTGCACATCTGTTTTGTTTTGTTGTAGAACACTTTCAGAGATGAAAACATTACTTACAGGAATTTACATGTCTGTAAATCATGAGTTTAGTAAGTCCATGTGGTCACATTATTATTAATAGTTATGGATATTACTAGCAAGTCATATATCCTTCTGGTTTTTCAGATTTAGGGTCCTGTGTACAGAAATGTACAACCACCTGGGACAGACCATTCGGGAATTTTTAGCGAGATATAAAATTCAGTTTTCATGGAAAATCAAGCTCATTGTAGAGACCACATTCCCAGTAAAGGAGAAAAGACACAGGTATGCATTCATGGGTTCTCAGAAAGGAGCGGTGGCAAAGGGGTCTGAAAGACAAAGCAACTGGAAAATAATCACCCCATAAAAAGTCAACCCATGTCTCAAGAGTAGTAAATTTGTAGTAAAGTTGGGGAAATTTAAAACAGGAACCTAGGAAGGGATGATTTTTTGTTAAGTTCAAGTAAGGGACTTTAAGGCAATGCTAGACTATCAAAATCTTGGCAGCTGTGTTCTTTTCTTTTTCTAATGTCTGAATTCTCTGATGCCTCTTCTCCTCACTTCTCAGTTCAATGTCTATGAACTTATTAGCAAAACACATTAGCAAATATTATTTTTTCTTTTGTAAACTGAATGAACAAGTAAATGTTTCTTCTATATTATTCTTAAATTGATGTATAATACTTTTAGACTGATTGAAGACGTTGCCCCAAACTCTATTATTAATAATTGACAAACACCATGAAAAGAAAAAGTATGGGTGGGAGTAAAGGGCATAAAATTAAACCAACCAAGCCCTTTCACTGTTCATGATTGGCTTCAAGTGTGCCCTGAGAAATTCCAAAATTCTTTAGAGTGCCCCTGATATTCCTCCTTCCACGTAGCCCACAGTGCTATAAAATTAGATTAGGGGAAAATGCCATGTTCTCAGGTCAGTTAGTAACCAATGAATAAAGTATTTCTGTCTTTAGTTAAAACATCCATTCTGTACACTGTTTTTATTTGTCTGAATTACCTGTCGTGGTGAACTCAATCATAAATTTAAGGACTAAAAAGGACCTTGGGAAAACAAATTTAATAGAATAGATTCTTTTTAAAAAATTTTGTTACATATGTACATGTATGTATTTATATTATATATATGTGTGTGTGTATATATACATATACATTACACATACACAAAACATACACATATATGTACACTGTAGCTGTCTTCAGACACACCATAAGAGGGCATCAGATCTCATTACAGATGGTCGTGAGCCACCATGTGGTTGCTGGGAATTGAACTCAGGACCTCTGGAAGAGCAGTCAGTGCTCTTAACCACTGAGTCATATTCCAGCCCCCTCTAATGGATTCTTTATTGACACAAATTTGAATGGCAATAGCTTCACTCCGTGTATCATGATGCACTAACATATGTATCGGCTCAGTGTCATCTGTATATTGCTAACACTGACGTTAAGGGCTAAATCTAGGCTTAGCAAGGAAAAAACTCTGGACATATAGAAGATGGAGTTCTAGGTGTATCTATCTAAGTGGGAAGATCTGCTGTAAATGTGGGTAGCACCATTCTCTGGCCTGGAGCCCACGACCAAATGCAAAGCAGGAAGCTAGCTGAGCCCCACCGTTCTTCTCTCTCTGCTTACTGATGGAGGACACAGTGTGGTCAGCTGCTACAAGTTCCTGCTGCCATAATGGTTCCTCTCTTGCCAAACTGTGGCCACCGTGAACTCCTCCTTACACTGCTGTTGTCTGGTAATGTGACCCAATAGTAAGATAGAAAACCAATGAAACAGAATATATTTTAGGCCACTTAAGGCAATGTTCTTCAAGTCCTTTATATCGTTCTTGGATACTTAGAAAAAAATTTGCCTTTTTATTAAATTTATGAGCTTGGGCCAAAAGAATGCAATTTTGTTTAAAAAAATGGACCCGTTTAAAAAATAATGAAAGAAGTTGTGGAAGCTGCAGTGCCATGAGCCTCAAGGAGAAGGCCGACTGGCAGAGCTCCTTACAAGAGGCTGTCTAGGTCCAATTAGCAGTAGCGGTGTCATAAGAATCTCGTACAGTCAGACAGACAATGCAGCAAATGGAAACTGTCTCAAGTTCAACTCCACCGGGACTTTCAACACTTGATCTTAGTATAGTATTGGATTTCAAACACAGTAAACATGACCTCGTATTTTTTTTACATTATTTATCATAAATGAATATTTACTAATTTCAAGTTACTTTCCAAATAGTTTTCCCTTCAATAATTCTGGGTGTCAGAAAACAACCCCATTAGTTTGAGAAGCTGCGTTACCAAACACAGCTATTCCTGTTAACCACAAAACAATAACTTAAAAGATTGTCCTACGATTAAATTGGAGCTAAAATGTTAACGAGTGAATTAACTTTAATATGCAATCGCCTCGTTGGTTTTCCTGTGTGGAGATTTCTACCCCTGCTTAGCAGAGGGAGGCCCGACCATGCTGTCTTTACAGATTGTTCACTTACTCAAATCGCTATCACTCATCTACTAAAAATACGGTGAATAACGGAGCGAGCTTTCTGAAACTATATATCAAGACGAAAGTTTTATAGCTTCAGTATTGCTTACAAATCAATTCCTTAGACCTGGACTGCCATTAGGAGCTTTTAAGGCTCTGAGAGCTGTGTCATTCACCGCTATTTTGACACATTAATGCACTAATGGTATGTGCAGGCTGACATAACTTCTCTCGCATTCTATTACGATAATTATCAGGACCCTAGGAGACATTCAAAGTTAAGCAAGGTGACAACGAGTATGTAAATACCCAAGTATTCCTGAAGCATCCATTTTAAAATGACAGTGAATAATTAAGAAGCTATAAAAATATCAAGATAAAAACTGTCTGCTAAGAACCTCTTCCGAGGAAACAAACCATAAATAAAAGAGACAGTCACTAGAAATAAAGGAAGGAACATTCAAGTATTGCCTATCACTTAAAGTGGGAATCACTGTATTTGTATATTTTTTTATTAAATAAGGACAAAATGTCTGACACAGTCATACACATCACATGTTAAGACTGTGAGCTACTGGCAGTCGCAGGTTAAGTTTATGCTTAGGAAGTGCATTATTTCATAAAACTGTAATTGTGACGAAATCATTCACCATTAATGGAAAGATGCATACAGTTCTTCTGTGAAGGAAAATAAAGCATAAACATAAGTTAGTGAATACAGTCTACATGTGACGACATAACGTCTATACGTGACGTGACGTCTACATGTGACGCGAAGTCTACATGTGACGTAACGCCGTTCCTGCCAATAGCGTACTTAACCTACTTTCTCCACTCTCCTTTTTCCTGCTAAATGTACAAAATTTCTTGAAATAAATTATTATTATATATCTATTCATATGTTATTATATATGCTATCTCTGATTAGTCTGAAGATCGATAATGTGCTTGCTCCCACCTGCTTTTCCTGGGAGGCATACAGCTCCACAGAGTTCCTTAGAATTTTCTAGATTCAAACTTAATTTGACATTTTAAAAAGTAACAAAAAATAATGCTGCTAATCCGCAGGCACCTTATTAGATATCAGTTATAAATCGATATATGTCAGCTCAGGCGAACAACACAGCGAACATTCTTTTAGGTTGTAGCACAGACATTGCTACCATCTATCAGCCACAGATACTACTTCCTTTATAACCTAACAACTTATAATAGTGATGAGAAGAAAGGGGAGGGTAAGGCTTGATCATTATACATCCTCCAATAATTGTTCCAGATTGCATGGGATCTGTTAGATGTTCTGATGCTGTAGCTAGAATAACTAAGAATGCTATGCACAGGAAAGGTTATTCAATGTTAAGCCTCATACACTCAGAATTTTAATACAGCATTCATTAAAATATTCACTTTATTGAGGAAAAAATAAGAAAACCACTGTTTTGTTAAAGCTAATATGTGTTTTTCCTTTGTGTGAAATTGCAAAGTTTCTTTTATATGTTGAAGACTTTCATAATTTTAAGAAGCTAAACAATTTCCCCAGCATTTTACATTTGGATGTGGTAGAAAGGTAAGTGGTTTACAGTAACCTTTGTTAAAATGTACTTTTCTGACATGTGACCTGACAGACTGCCCTGTGCAGACTGTGCATTCCTTGAGTGATCTCACTAGCCCTAGGTCACATACAGGGCTAAGACACACATGTAGAAGGATGTTAGGACACTGTACCAACAGTGTATATATGAGGAATAAATAAAAATGATTATGGCCCCAAGGGGGATTTGAGCCTAAGGACAGTGGGTTATCATCTCAACTAAATGGTATATAGGTCTACAAGAAGGGGATCATAGAAAAATCTTTATGAATTAACCAATTTATGAAATTTAAATTTTCATTTCTTGAAATGTATAGTCTTGTACCTTCTGAGGCATTTGTCACAGGCGAATAGCAGGGTTTCCTCTGCTGCAGTAAAGTGGCTCCTTGTAGAACCCAGCTAGTCAAACAATCTGAAATGTCATGCTGCTTTTAAAGTTACACCTTTAATGGGATGCAAAGCATTTTCATCCATTATATAAATAGCACATGGCACTTGACATTTTCCTACTGTTTTATGGCCTTAGATATACAACCTGGAATTCTCAGTTCAAAAGTTGAGTCCCTGGGCTGGAACAGTAGACAGCCTTCAGAAAATTCAGTACCAAATCATCAGGATTATGATATAGGTTTTTCCTATGTGTAAGCTGGACAAATGTTTACACATTTAGACTCTGTTCACCTCTGTAAAGACAGTAAACATGGCTAATATATCTTTGGGTAGGTGTAATGGTTAACTAAAACAATTATTACATAGAGACTATTAAGCACAAAATAGATACTCAATAAATGTCTTATTCTGATCTTATCCTAGCAGCTTCACATTCTCTTCAGATAGGGTTACAGAAAATGTGATTTTGTGATTCTTAGCATGTTGCTGCTAGTAATAGAGAAATCAATAGTAGAAAATTGTTCATTACATTTTAGAAGCAGGTTAATTACAGAAAATGTTTATTATAACTGTGATTGACTATGTAATTTTTTGATCATCAACTAGATTATTTTATGAAAGTAGAGCTCAGAAAATAACTTGACAATATTGCTTAAATGTTACTTACTCAATATAAATAATTTTATTATAAGTATTAGATTATGAGTAATTTATAGAAAAATGAGCAACAGGAAAGAAATGTTTGCTGAAAAAAACACTTGTTTCATCCAACATCAAATTACGGTCATTCGTTTGCCACTCATTAATTTAGCAGCCATATCTTGTCCTCACTGCAATCGATGTTCAAAATACAGTGACAAGAAGAGACGTGAAGATCACAGGAGTAACCGTTAGATGAGCAGCAAGAACCAGGCAGAAAGCCATAGTAATGTGTTTATGATTAAAACTGCGGATAAGAAACCTGGACCTCTAACAGAGAGATCAGGCTCACTCTAGGGGAATGGAGGACCTTTTGAATAAAAGAATTTTGCAAATTGGGTATGGAACAGACCAATGTAGTGTTGGTGGTAGATGATAGAATGGAGACCACACATACAGGAGTGCTATGCTGATAACACTCTACAAACTACAGCAAAGCAGGTATTGGGTGCATTTGTTGTTGCAATATAAAAGAACAAAAGATCAAAAAAAAAAAAAAAAGGAATTCGGATAAACTTGACTCCCTATAGGTAAATATGCTATGCCTACTCCATAACTGTCATCTCTAGAGACATTGGTTTAAGCAAGCTCATCAGCAAAATCAGAGCTATTCCTCTTAGGGCTGGTTGTCTAAACTTGATAACAGAAAATAAACTAAATGTATCAGTTTTGTAATGCTTGTGATCTTTAGAGAAAATGTCTAAAGGTGTTTGAAGAACAAGGGACAAGGAACAAGACCCATTTTGTGTTGAGTTCCTTCTTCTTCATTGTCTCTCTTTTAGATTTTCCTTTATTTCACTTCTGCTGTGTGGTAGAAGCCAGAAACCCCAGCAAGATTCTCACGTAAGGGAGCTTCTTATCCCAGAACTGTAGCACATCAGCCCGATTGTGTAAAGGGACAATAGCGTAGCCCTCACACTGCAGCAACTTTCTGTTTAGTAGAATAATTGTTCCAAAATTTTTCCTAGTGATAGTCATGTCTCCACCCTGGAGTTTCACACTCAGATTTACACAACCAATCACTGGACCTCCAATATGACACAAGTCAACATTTCTAGAGCTATTCTTTTTTTATTGTCAGATGGCTTTCTAAATCCATTTCTAGCTTCCAGGTTGTTTGCTCAGCTGGATGGACTAAGTGCGCATCAGTTAGTGCTGATGGGTACATAATAAACTGCCCTATGTAATCCACAACTTGCACTACAGAGAACTGAGCCTCGGTTCACTGTTTGATGTGCTATTGTATGCTTTTGTAATTGGTTGGGCCACATGGAAGGAAAGAGTATATTTCTTTTTTATTGGATATTTTTTATTTACATTTCAAATGTTATCCCCCTTTTCAGTTTCCCATCCATAACCCCCCCAACTCATCCCCCTCCCCTTTTTTCTATGAAGATGAGTCAACCACCCACCCCTTCCAGGCTCCCCATCCTGACATTCCCCTACACTGGAGGGGGGATCTAACCTTGGCAGGACCTCCCATTGGTGCCCAACAAGGCCATCCTCTGCTACATATGCAGCTGGAGCCATGGGTCTGTCTGTGTGTACTCTTTGGGTAGTGGTTTGTTCTTCAAACAAAATTATTTCTGATCCTAACAGTAGCCTATGTTTATATCCCTCTCTTTCAAATATTAAACTTCTGCACCCCAACTTGAGTAAAATATAAATTGACTTTTGTATTACAAACCTGTCATAACATAGAACATGCACTGAGAAAAGGAAATCACCTAACAGTGAGAAAACAAACTATATTTCATCTAGTTCACCCCATATCCTCTAAAACCATCCTGGCATGAGCTACTTTTCTCTAAGAGTGAGTCTTTAAAGGTATTTATAGAAAGATCAATATTTTAGGCTACACCAAGCCTTTTACTCTAAGTTTGCCGTGATATGCTTTGGAGAGCTCAATCGTCAATATTATATTCATCTGCGATTTATTTTGTATGAGTATTTTTAAGTTGAGTATAATTTACATATATTTAAAAATATCACTTCTACTGCTGTTTTATAAGAATTGTGATTGCAAGGGAATTAAACCTTGAAAACTGAGTAAATGGATCATCACTTGCAGCTATTTCAAGAGGTAGGATACGTTATTCAAGATGGCATTTTCAACAGCCAACTCATCTACGAATCCCTTTTTTCCTTGCAACACAGTGGTTTTATTTAACCTCGTGCTTAATTAAAACAATGTATAAATTTTGATGACCTTGATTCAAGTACATCTCACTGTGGCAAAAATAAATCATAAGCCTGATATTTGATTAGCAGTGGAGAAAACACATGAAGCTTAAGTAGAGCCTCTAAAGTTCTTTACAAATGCACTTTAATAAAATTTAGACAGTCAGTACCCGGCACCACACTTCTCTACTGAAGGAAAACAGCTAAAAGTGTTTTCAAACCCACAATTTGGAGAGCATGGGAAAGAGTCCAACGGGAATATGGCGCGTCCTGAGAGCAGAGGAAGAAAGCAATTGAATCTGGTAGCTGCCAGTTTTCCCACAGAACAAGCATGGGACCAGGCAGCCAGGGACTTGAAACATCTAGAAATAAGACCAATGTGAAGACTTGAGAGCTATGAAGATAAATAAACCCAAAAGCATATAAATGTGCCCCCTCTGTCTCTTAATTCATAAGAAAATGCATATTGTAAGGCTCCTTAAAATGGACTACGGAGAAAGAAAACCACTAGGCTATCATAGCCCGAACAATAGCTAGAGTTCACACTGAGTTAAGGGAAGTTTAAAATCAGATAAGCCCAAGGAAAGAGACTTGGTTGACAACAACTAGTAGGCCCGTAAATGGAGAAGAGCTGCATTACATGGATGTGATAGTCACCTTAGAGTCAAGGCTATTCTAATCTAAAAGATCCCAAATTCTCTCTCTTTTTTTTTTTTTTCTTTTTTTTTTTTTTTTTTTTTTTTTTTTTTTTTTTTGGAGCTGGGGACCAAACCCAGGGCCTTTTTTTTTGGCAAGTGCTCTACCTCTGAGCTAAATCCCCAACCCAAATTCTCTTTTAAATAATTACACTCAACTGTAAATAAAGTAGCTGTTTGGCAGCATAAACCTAAGAACTCTTTGAAGAAAAAAGAACAATCAGAAATGATAGTCGTATTGCTTAGTATCTACCCCTCCCCCCACACTCTGCAGAAACAAACATTATTGGACATCTAGATAAGTAAAAGCTGTGATTTGCACTTAAACAACAATAATAAAAGTCTATAGAAATGAATCCAAGAGACAAGACAATGTCTAGTGGCCCACACCATACCTTGCTTACCACTCTAAGAGATGAGACAGCAAAACTAAGAGTCTGAGTCCAGCCTGAGACATCTAGTGGGACTTTGTCTCACAAGAAAGAGAAAACAACAGAAAGAAGCTTCTAAAAAGGCCAGGGCAATTAAATTTTGTTCATAGAGTCTTAAGGTATCTATTACAAGCATAATCAAATATTTAAAGAAGAAATACGTACACTAGGAAATATGAAACTGAGGTAAAGTCAAAACTTTTTCAACGATCAATGAGCAATCGTTTTCTAAGTTTGGTGTTGGAACAAAAATAGAAAACTAGACTCAACCAGGTTAAAGATTAAGGTGCCATAGAAGGAAAGATCAGAACCATTGAGAACAAAGAAGGTAAAACATTCAATTAAAACACAAATAGAAAGTCAATAAAGTAATAAAAATGAGGAAAGCACTTCCAAGTACCTGGTACAGAGTGGCCTAAGCCCAATGCACTTTGCTGTAGTTTTGGATAGAAAAGGACCGAGGAACATCAAGAGTAACTATTTACCACCACATACAGCCTAGCGCAGACAGCCTGAAGCAGAAGAGCAGCAGGCCGCGGTAATTGTAACTATGTAAAGACAATATCCTAATTTCCTCACGTGAGAAAGGGGCACACACCTCACACATTGGAACAAAGAAAAGTTGACTGTCCGCTTCAGAGCACTACATAGCAGAGACGATCAGTTTTCAGTTTTGTAATGCTAGGTGGATAGAAGTGTAATTTCTGAAAGTAATTTTTCAGAAGTTAAAATAAGGTATTTTCAGAAAAGTAAAAACATATTCTAAGAGTTCACTGCTCATAGGACTTCCAAATATAAAATAAATCCATTTATTTAACCAGGAACTATGACATTATTACAAATGAGAATTGCAGTTTATACAAAAAAATGAAGGCAGCATTTCAAATAGAGTTGCTTTAACCATAGCAAACCCGTTGTGAGCATAGCAGACACTCCTAAGGATGGCAAGCTCATGGAATAGTCAACGTGATATAGCAACTGAAGACAACAGCTTGGAAACTTCTTATGTGATTAAATATTTGTCTTATACACTAGCAATCCAATTCTAAGTATCAACTCAAGTTCATCCAAATGTCATGTTCACACACAAAAACCTTATATAAATATATGTATCTTTATGTATAATCCTTCAAACTTATTATAAAAACCTCAAATAGTCTTCAAATGTGAACTGGGTGTATAAATTTTGGTATGTTTATAAAATAGAAAATTCAAAGATTATCAAATCTTGAAATATGTAACAGAGCAGGATTTCAGGTATACAGTGAGTAAAGGATGCCCCACTTGAGAGGTTTTAGTATTTATTGTCTTTATTTATAAAATGTTTTGGCAAAGGAAAACCATCACAGATACCATATTTGTAGTTGTAAGGATGCTTATCGTAGAGAAAAGTCTTCTTTATAAATTTTGGAGTTTTCTGGCAAGAGGCAGATCAGAGCAGAGCAGAAGTGTGAGAAGTTGGGGAGGAAGATGAGGGATGAGGGCATATGTGGGGAAAGTTAAGCAAAGTGAAAAATTATTAAAAAGTCCTGGCTATACAATCTAAAAAGCAAAAAGACTTGAAAATAGATATCGTACAAGAGTAAAAACTACCATTCCATGAAGTAATGAGTTACTGAACAAAAACTCAAATTATGGGATTTCCTCTCTGTAGGAGTTATTTGTTGGTAAGGAATACTAAAGGAGCTCTCAAAACAATAGAGGGCATTGGGGTTCTTCTTGCTTTTCCCACCAGAACTAATTGTGACTACCACACACTTCAGGAACAATGCTAAGAAAAGAAGCTGGGACTGAGAAGAAAGTGTCACTGGTGCTGGCTGGTTTCCAAGTTGCTAGGTGTTGCTAGGCAGGCTGGAGAGGGAGTAGATGACATCCATTGTCTTGGTGGCTGACACATCTATGAACTATAACACCAAACTCCCAGGAAAATGTGTCTTTGTGCAATAGTAGCATGACTGCCATGGAGGTGACCAACTGCTTGTCACTGGACTTGACTCCTGTTCCAGAGGAGAGAGCCAGTAGTTAGTGCTGTAAACTCTGTCAAAAACGCATGACTGAGGAGGTCTTAGGCCTTAGGGAGGAATCTGATATTGTGGCTTAAGTTGATAAAGTAACAATAAATACATGCTTATATTCACAGACAAAGGCTACGTTCAGCCTTGATCAGAGAAGCCTCCCTTTACAGTGAACCAGTGTTAATAAACAGACACGTGGCTGCACAAAATGCTAAAACTGAAAGTTGATAGTTCATCCACAAAAATAAAAATAAAAATAAAAAACAAAAACAAAAACAAACAAAAAAACCCCACTGATACTAACTCTTAAGGTTCAGGGAACATTGTAGAAGAGGGAATGGAGAAAATGCATGCACTGGAAGAGAAAAAGGCAGAGAAATTTCAACTTCTAAGCACAATATGGCCATAGTAATCATGACCTCATAACTGCTGTTCCGGTTGACATTGGGTTATACAAGTTGCACCCACCCGACAGATGGTTATAGATGAGAAGAGGCTCATTTAAGGACTATTGGCAACTACCAGATTATTATACAGGTCTAATAGATTGCTCCAAATCCATGGTCACAAAAAACAGCCCTAGACAAGCTCTGGAAGCATAAAGAAATGGATAGATATATATTCCATATTCTAAATGAATATGGAAAAGAGATCTGTATGGAAAAAGGGTGGAGCTCACAACAGTAGCAAGAGATGGGGACAGAGAAACTAGAATGAATATATACAAATATTAAATTGCCAAGGGAAAAAATTTCACATTTTTAAAGCTATGTATTTGATTGTGGTAATGATTTCAAGACCAATAATTTTTCAAAGTTCATACAATTTTTATAAAATTTTGTAAACATTTTAAAACATGAAGATTGTATGACAGTAAAATTAAAGTAAAAAAGAGACTTACATAAAATAAAATAAGTTAGAAACTTCTAATAGATCTACGGTAGCATATCTGTGCAAAAGGAAATTACACGTGATATCTTTTCAAATCATGTTGCTGATAATATTAAATACACATGACAAAAATATGAGCATAAACTTTAAACTACACTATAAAAACTTAATTCGAAATCAACTATAGATTGAATCATAAAAGGCAACAATTGTACCACCTACAGATTTAGAATAAAATCTTGTATTTGTTGAATGATTGTTTCTCAAACGTGAAAAGCACTGCATATATTAAGGATAAGCAGAGAACTGTAAGTCAATGATAATTCTAAGAATTTAGTAAGATTATTCACGTTATTGTCTAACATGTTCCTCATGTGAGTCTTAAAGGAGTAAGAACCCTGAGTGAATGGTATAAAGTCAGGGATGGTATAAAGTCATGAATGGTATAAAGTCATGAATGGTATAAAGTCATGCTCCGCGTGCTCAAAAGAAAAATTTGAAACCATGTGAAATGCCTCTATACACTCATTCATAAACTGCCAAAATCAAAACAAAAACAGGGAGTGGGTGGGATATAGAACTGGAATTAGCATGTTGTTGGTATAATATAGAATGGCCAGAAATAAACTTTGTAATTTCTTTTAATAAAAATATCTATTACATGGATATTTCATGCATTTCAATAATTGCATTTCAAATTACTGAGTAGAAAACATTTAAGCACAAACAACCTGCATATAAATTGTTTGTGTTACTTCATTAAAAGAATAGCAAATTATAAGAATCTTTAAAATTTACTAACGGCTATAATAGAAGAGTTTTGATATGTCTACACAATGGAAGATGTACTCAGCACTAACAAGAAAGGAATTTGCTCATCTATGCAGCATCGAAAAATTTTTTAACAAACAAAGCTCACACAAAGACTTCATACGGCGCGGTTACATGACACTACAGTGACAGTAGGCATGTATGCATATGAGAAGTTGTCTACGCCTGAAGGAAACGGGCAATAGGAAAAGAATGCCTAGCACCAGCACCGAGAAGGAAAGTTTCTTCTTGAATAAATTACTGGGTAAGTGTGGATTTACATTTCTAAAACTTATCAACCTATGAGTAGAAAACGAATTTAAGGGTCTCAGGAAGATGATTCAGCAGCAGTAAGTACATGATACTTTTGCAGAAGATGTGGGCTCCATTCCTACGTCCACTTGGCACCTCCCAACCACCTTTACCTTCAGGGCCATGTTATCCAATGCCTGCCTCTAGTCTCTGAGGAAAACCGCCATGCACAGGATGCATGCGCACTAATTTAGGCACATACTCAAATATCAAAATTAAATCCATTTTACTGTATACAATTACATTTAAATAAAATTAAGAAAATGCAAAGACTACAGATAGAAAAATCTATTTGATCAACATCACTTCCATTTCAATAAGACACCTGAAGTTCCTGGAGGCTATGGATGTTGGTTATGTATGACAAAAACTAAGTTTAAATAAAAACTATCCTCACTAACTGTTGTATTTATTTATATGACACACTGTACTTTGAATCTCTAACTTGCAATTTCCTGACGGTTTATGTGATTATGCTTCAATATTCTAACAGAAACTATTCTAAATAAAATGGGAATTGTTAAATGGTATCAAGCATATATCGTCTTATGGTTATAAGCATTTAAAATGTTTATCCTATCTATGAAAAGTCAAACTTTGTTTCTCATCCATTGTTTAGTAGCATAAGCATTTTCTGTCAACTCTCACCCAGTATGAGCACATGCTGGTAAAACAAATCATTTTTATCACCCCTTTAGGGCACGTTCTATTTCCCTCCTGCACTGTAATGAGGATAATTAATCTATATTATATTTCAGCATGTCTTTCAAGAAGCACACATTGCACTTGCTTTTCTTAATTTAAAGAACACACATTTTTATATTTGGCTGTGTGACAGGTAGTAAAGCAGTTAATTTCATTTTCACTGCGTGCTCCTTTATGGGAAGTAGAAGGAAGGAACAGTGATGGGTGAGAAGAGGTTTACAGGAGGGCAATGGAGAACAGAAAACAGAAGCATGGACAGGAGACTAGCAGAGTGCAGTACACGGCAGAAAGGCAGAGTGGGAAGTGAAGTAGAAGTGGGGGTTCAAAAACACAAACTGCACATGAAAATTCTACAGTTAGCTTCCATGCTAATTAAAATCGAAGGAAATAATTTATCTATAACTAAATAGAATGCCATGCTCATTTTTTTGGTAGAACATAAACATTTCAAATCATTTAATAGGTTATATGAACATTTTAACTTTAGAAATCGAAACCTCATAAATTATTCACTTAAACCCTGTTCCTTTTCGTCACTACAACCACTCAATATACTTCAATTAAAGTAAGTGCATATTCCTACTGTGTTTACTTGATATGGAATCCTATGTAACTATGGCTAGGCCTCTGTGATGGTTTGAATAAGAATGGCCACACCAGGCTCATAGACTTGAATGCACAGTCAGAGAGTTGCACTACTTGAGAAGGATTAGTAGGTGTGGCCTTGGTGGGGTGGCTGTGGACCTGTTGGAGTAAGTGTGTCACTGGGGTGGACTCCGGGCCTTCAAAAGCCCAAGCCAGTTCCAGTGTCTCTCTCTTCCTGCTGCCTGTGGATTTGGATATAGAACTCTCAGGTATTTCTCTGCCACTATATCTGTCTTTGAGCCCTACCGAGACAACGATGGGAGAAACCTCTAAAAGTCTAAGCAGACTCCAATCAAATCCTTTCTTTTTTTAAGTGTTTCTGTCTTTTCACAGCACTGGCTGAGGCAACTTTCCGTGTTGAAATTTGCTTGTGAAAACAATGGAAAATTTCTAGATGTTTCTGAACTGGTCTGATCATACACGGTTTTCTTGATTTCTGATTTAAAATTCGCTCCTTTCACTTGTCCTTCTCTCTACTTGCATAAGTGTAGCTTGGATAAGTGTATAGTGGCAGTTGGATTAACCATAGAGGTCTCTGTATTAACATCCTCTTTTTGTGCAATAACCCAATGAAATTTCCCTAAGAGATTGAGAACTAGGCCACTGGCCTAATCATTGACTTTTTGTTCCAGATTCCTACTGATACACAATATATGTGTTCTCACAAGAGCATACCCTTGCTTTACTAGACTACCTCAGGCAGAGGGAAACAACGAGAGTTTAACAAAATAATCATTTTTTGGGAACAAAATTAGTGCTCTTAATACCACAGAGAAGACCCTCATAGAAGGGAAATGCCACATTGCGGAATGTGAAACTGAGGTTTTGGTTTTCTTCTGGATTGTGTTTTACAGATTTGCTTTATAAATTCTAACGAATAGACTTATAGATTATAGTTTATAGATTATATCTGCCTTTATAAAGTGTAAGTGCTACCAGACAGAAAGGCTAAAAATAAGCAATACAAGTAAACATAGAGTAAACTATTTCTTAGTGTAATGAATTAGATAATAGAGGGGACATGGTAGCCACTGAGGAGAATAAGGAAAGGGCTCTCTGGATTGATAAGATGGAAACAGTGACATTGGGAACATGGAGTGATCAGTCAACAAGGATGCTAAGGCCAGTCCACCACTGTAACAGAAGCAGCTGGAACTGGAGGAAATCATGTGGCTGAAGAACCAGGAGTGAGGATGAGAGTGGCCCAAAATGTATGGGACGCCATATAGCATGGAGAAGGCTGGAACATGTTAAGAAGGCCAAATGAGGTCCTAGTGTATGGCTTACTTTAGGAAAAAAATATCCACAACATGAAATACCATGGCTGTCTGCATAGATGGTAAGACAATGGCTTGATTTTGCAGATCTGCTTTCCCTGATGATAGCCTGCAAATAATTCCACCATGGTACCCATAAATCTGAAAAATCTCCTAACTTACCAGGAATTACCTCCTCACCCACAACACTACCATCTGTTCACTCATAAGCAACATTTCTCAGACACTGTTTCCCTAGAATTCCCATTGAGAGCTCATGCGAATGCAACCAGTAGACATTCATTCTGATAAACAAGTCATCAGGTTTATGACTCTTCATTAAGAGAAATTGATGACTCTAACAGCAGTGGTCTGGAGATTTCTTACTATCAGTTGCAGAACTGCTTTCAGAAAAAGTAATTGAATATATAAAAAAAGATTCCCCATGGCAGGGTCATGTGAAGAAGAAATAAAGTAAGTTTTCTGACTTGTCATGAAAGAAAGGTTGGTTTTTCGTTTACAAACCGTGTCGGAGGAAAGAGAGTCACTGTGCATCTATAGTGTATTTTCCTACCTAAATGTTTATTCCTACTTCCACCCTGAACATCTAGTTTTAACATAGTAATAAAACCTTAAATTTAAGGAACCTTCTGAATTCTCAAATTGTGAGTTACTAAAGCTATTGTTATTGTAGCCTCTCAGATATATACTATTTATATCATTTATTTTATAGCATAAGTTGATTATATGAACCTTAGTCTAGTCTTTCTTTTAATTTTATTTAGTCTTTGTTTTTACATTTCAGATTTTATCCCCCTCCCAGCCCACCCTCCAACTGTTCCATATCCCATACCCTCCCCCACCCGTGTTTCTACAAGGATGTCTCCACTTCCCCACTCCCTACACCCTAGAGCCCCCAGTCTCTTGAGGGTTAGGTGCATCTTCTCTGACTAAACTCATAACCTGCAGTCCTCTGCTGTATGTGTTGGGGACCTCATATCAGCTGGTGTATGCTGTCTGGTTGGTAGTCCAGGGACTGAGAGATCTCAGGAGTCCAGGTCAGTTCACACTGCTGGTCTCCCCACAGGGTCACTCTCCTCCTCAGCTTCTTCCAGCTTTTCCCTAATTCAACCACAGGGGTCAGCAGCTTCTACCCATTGGTTGGGTACAAATATCTGCATCTGACTTTTCAGCTACTTGTTGGGTATTTTGATGAGCAGTCATGATAGGTCCCTTTTGGTGAGCACTCCATAGCCTCTGTAATGGTGTCAGTTCATATGGCCTCCCCTTGAGCTGGATCCCTCTTTGGACCTGTCACTGGACTTTCTTTTCCTCAGGCTCTTCTCTGTTTTTGTCCCTGCACTTTCTTCAGACAGGAACAAGTATGGACCAGAGCCCTTGACTGTGGGATGTCAACCCCATCTCTCACTTGATGCCCTGTCTTTCTGCTGGAGGTGGGATCTACAAGTTCGCTTCCCCACAGTAGAGCCTTTCATCTAAGGTCCCTCCCTTAGAGTCCTGAGTGTCTCTGGTACATTCTGGAAGGTCCTCTCAATACCTCCCAAGGTTGCCTGTTTCCATTCTTCCTGCTGTCCCTCAGGACTTCAGTCCTTCCCCCCCACCCCACCCAATACTTGTCTAGTCTTCTTAAAGAAGTGTGTTTTAAAAATTTACCACACTTTAGTAAGAATCAGCTGGAGAACTTATAAAACACACAGAGCTTCAGTAGATTCTGGTAAGTTCTAAAGATTTACTCAATTGGCATCTTCTCGATAAAAGTTCCCAATGAGAAACACTTCATAAAGGTTGAATAGCTGAAATCTTGCTATCATAACATGATTTATGAAAAACAAAATTCAAAAAAGGGGTCAAAGGGAGGATAGCTTAAACTTAAACATATTTGCAAAATAGCTTTCTGATAATGGAACTAAACAAATATAAAGAAAGCACTTGTTTGGAAATATTTTTCATAAAAGTTTTGTGCATACAAAATTAGAATTTATAATTACAGTTAATTCCTTGTTAAGTCAGTATCTCAGAATACAAGATCTCCATGTTAATGGAAGCCAAGGAGATAACCACAAAATGCACAGTGGAAATTCTGATCACAGTGCTGGAAGAGCTTTCGGCTTCAAGGATTACATCTACAGATTGTAGAGCTCATTATGAGATTTATATGTGGGAAGAAAGTCAGTATCCATGGGTTAGGTAATTTTAAGAAGGATAATGGGAATATTGTTGTCACCTCCAAATAATCAAAGGACATTCATGAAGGAAACAGAGCAGCCATGTGAACTGCAGCAATAACTACTGAAGACGAGAGTTGTTGGGTAAACAGTGAGAGATCAATAGTCTGTGGCACTTACAGCTCTGCAGTAAAACCTCCACACACACAGACATTACAAAACATGAAGAGAGGGCAATTCCTAAATAGCCAGAATGTTATAAAAGAAAATCAGAAAATTAGCATGATATTCTACATTTCCTAATACATCAAAGGCTATAAAATATAGACACAACACCAGAATAAAAAAGACAAGTTACTAATCTGTATTTAACCTTTTTCTAAAAGTTATAACATGAAGTTAAACATAATATACTAGGTAGTATATTCTGTCAGGCAAGGATTTTAAGTATGGCATATAGCCTGATAGCGTTTACTATATAATGAACTCATTGTTCCTTATACTGTCGTTTCTCTAAATGTGAACTAGAGAGTGTATCAGTGATCTAAAATGGCCCCAATATTCAGATGTGACTCATTGGTCTGAAGGGGTCTTGAATTCCAGACATCTCATAAGATTCCAGTTGATTCTGCCTCTTCTGATCTTGGAACTATAATCCCAGTAACAGTTAAGGCAACTGGAATTCATCAAAATGTTTCAGTTACTAGAGAGTGATTTAACAAAACCATGTTAGAGTTCAGCCCAAGACAGTCAAGGAGAGGCACACACATCTACCTTTTTAACAAGTTCCCTGTGTTGTATAACTTGTGATGCACTGTGGAGCAAGGGTGGAGGGGGAGGGTGGAGGGGGGAGTGGAGGGCAGGATCTGAAGGACAGGTTGGAAGGAGACTAGCTACCTATAAACAATAGCCTTCCTCACACTTCCCTCCTGGGAGCTTTTACACTTTAAAATGTCCTTTATATTAACTTTCACTGGAGTTCAAAAGAATAAAGCTGTTAAGCAATGAGATTGCAAAATGATTTGTTCAGGGGCCTCTGCCCACCTGGGGATGGCCCTAAACCATTCAAAACAGGTTAAGTGGTAGAAATTGAGTGAAAATACGTTTCAAATTCTCAAGAAGCCAAGAGGTTAATTATCAGGGTCAGTCCAGGATCCAGAACCTCGGGCCTTCGATTCAATACTTTCCTTAATGATCTGGAAAAGGAGGTAAAGTTTTGAAATTTGCAAGAAAATTTTATTGTAATTTTCTTGAGATTAGGGTAATTGGTTGAATTCAAAAAAGTCTTAGCAGTGTGGAGTAATTAAGAAATACAGAGATTTATAAAAATCCATTCAAAACATGAAAGGGCAAAGAACATTTAAAAATAAATTCAAATTTTTCCTATGGACAGACATAGTCTGAACCAAATGTGATTTTTCTCAGGGTAAGATTTGTTTGTCTCTTTGTGCAGTGAAGACATTTGTTCACTACCTAGAGGCAATAAAAATGGAATGAGGTATTAAATGATATTAAAGAGACGCCAAACTATGATACAGAGAAATATCCAATTTCTGAATCAATAACATCTCTTTACCTTACTATAGTAAAATAGTGTTTGTTTTAATAGTCCCATTGTTTTGAAGCTAAATGAAAGCCAGAAACAAGAAGACCAATGAGAAATTGTTATACTCATGAGAGAAATGATGTACCTTTAAAAAAAATGAAGGACACACTTAGTTGAGAAAGAAGAAAATTAAAGGGTATAATAGTATATAAGGTAATGAATACTAATGGCAAAGCCAATTGGGAACTCTGATCTTCCCATATTTCTAAAGACCATTTTCTGGTAATGGAAAAAATATAACTCAATTATATTGGAAGATAGATAAATGTTATAGGCAAGGAGTATAATCATTATTAAGTGTCTTTCCATGAAAAGTCCATTGTAAAGGTATTATATTTTCAAGGTAAATAAAATGACAGCATAAGATAAGCAGACATTGTTAAAAATAATGGGCTATAGCTATAACTGAGGATGATGTGAAGGGGACTAGGTAATATGATCATTTAGAATTAGTAAGATAATTTTTCTCTAATTCTTACAGTACTTTGCAGTACAGCAAAGAAAAAAGAAAATGAAGAGAGGAAATGTGTCTATGTTTACCCTAACTCGTACAGAGGATCTAGTTTCTTGGACCAACTACTTCTAAGAGAAAAACAAAGAAAATATTTTTTAAAAAGTTGTTTACCAGGGGCTAGAGACATCTGAGTGATTCATAACTATCTTAGGATTATATTTCTGTGAACAGACACCATGACCAAGGCAGCCCTTATAAAAACAATATTTAATGGGGCTGGCTTACAGGTTCAGAGGTTCAGTCCATTATCATCAAGGTAGGAATATGGCAGCATCTAGACAGGTGTGGTGCAAGAAGAACTGAGAGTTCTTCAATAGAAGGCAGCTAGGAGAAGACTGACTTCCAGGCAGCTAGAATGAGGGTCTTAACACTCACTTCCACAGTGGTACACGCCCTCCAACAAAGGCCATACCTGTTCCAACAAGGCCATACCTCCAAATAGTGCCACTCCCTGGGCCAAGCATATTCAAACCACCACAAGAATATGCTCTTCTCTTCCAGAGGACCAGAGCTCCAGAGTTTGGCTTCGACCCACATCAGGTGTTAACTTCAGCTCTAGGGAATTTCCTATTTATAGGGGAAATGCATTGAAAACTAAGTAGATGTTGGGACTAGGGATATAGCTCAGTGGTATAAGATTTGCTTAACATGTTAATGGCCCTGAATTTAATCCTAACACTATAACATAATAAAAAATGTATATACAAATTAAGTTGAAGTCATTGCAAAAAGCCTCAAGTCATGAAATTCTAATCATTTAGTGATCAAGTACTGCATACTATGTGTGAGTACCAAGTGCGGGCTGGGAACTTGCAGGCAGAAGAGATAGAGTCCATGACTTCATTAAGCAAACAATATCATAGTTATATCACAATATGAGAACAGAATCACAAAGAAAGCATATGAATGTATAATGTTAGAGACTATATAGAGGTTATCCTGGCCAGAATTATAGTGAGGTAGGCAGCTAAGGAAGCTGGAGCAATAACTTAATGTTTATATCCTGAAACACAACAGTGAGGCACAGGAAGTTAAACTGGAATCTTATGTGCTTTTGAAACACCCACATTCAGTGACATATCCTACAGCAAAGCTACACCCTCTAATCCTTCCAAAACAGTTTCACCAACTTGGTCCCAAGCACTCAAGCATGAGACCATGGGGATCCTTTTCATTCAACCACCACAACTACTCTCAGGAAAATTTATAATTTAAGACAATTAAAGAAGCAAATAGGTCAAATAACAATTTTTAAATTGTGGGATATAAAATAAGACTAAAACATATAGCTAGATAAGATAAAAGATGGATGGTGGAAAGGAAAGGCCACAGGAGGGCCTTTTCATTGGAAAACCAGCTCCACTGAGTACAGCATTTTGACTTGAATCAAAGACCATAGGCATTGACATCATTGAAAAATAAATTCCTCATTGTTTTATTATTTCTTTTCTATTCCAATTGGAATATAGACTTGATTTTATATGAATAATATCTCAATTTACTAAAGAAGTGTGAGTTTGGTAAAGAAAAATAATTATTTAAAGAAACTATTATTTTTAAACTGAAAAAGATTTCATAAATTCTGAAAGTATGAAAACAAAACATAGGTACAAGTTTAAGGTATTTTGAGTTACAACATCTAAAATTTATATTTTTACATTTACTTATTTACTTAGTTGCATATTTAATTAGTGTATGAGTGTGTGTGTGTGCGTGTGTGTTGTGCATGTCTGCATGTGTGTATGTGTGTGTAGTATACATGTACATATGTGAGTATACAGACGTGTGCTTGAATATGAGATATTAAAGGTCAATGTCAGTGCTGTCTTCCATTGCTCTTCACATTATTTCAGGACAAGTTTGCACATAAGCCTAGAAACTTCTCTGTATAAGCAAGACTGGTTGACCAACAATTCTCCAACTTTAGAGGATCTTTTTACCTCTATCCCAACCCCAACTTCTGGTGCTATAACTACTCCCTACAACTGCTCTTAGCTTTCACATGGGTCCTGGAGATACACACTAAGATCTCTATGCTTAAGCACCAAATTTCTCACAGTGAGCCATCTGCTCAGGCCTGTTAAATTTTTTTCTATTAAAATATTCATGTATTAAAATGGCCTCACTATACTATTTTAACAAAGTATTCCAAACTTATTGTTTTTTATTGTGATATCTAAAGTATTTGAAATTTACTACTTTCATTGGGATAATCTATTATAAATATGCCAAAAGAAGTGGTGATCCAGTGCTATTTTGTATAAGATTCTGAGAAACCCTGATTCAAGTGGAAACAGAATACAGGACTGACATGGTTAAAGGGACCTGATTAAGTAGGTCATTCTGTGCTGAAAGAAACTAAAAGAGAGCTTGTATCAATGAAATCCAGACAACAGGGTAAGAAAAGGGTGTGGTGAGGTGGGATCAACCACAACAACTGCATAGTTTAAAGAGAATTGTTATTAAAGAATTGTTATTGAACAAACAGCTTTTAGCAGCTTAAGAATCATTTAACATGATTGTACTTAGAATATAAAATAAGTTCAGAGATATTATCCTGAGAGAATTTTATACTGAAGAAGTACGGTACAAATTCAATCACTACTATCTACCAATTTGCACCCTTGTATATTATTCACCCAAACTGAACCCTTTCTCTGTAAATCTAAAGAAAACTTTACTTTGTATCATTGTTATAAGAATCAAATGACATGCTTCTTACATATTTAATTTACTGCCACAATACCTACACTTGTTAAAACTAAATCAGAGAAAGAATAACCTTATATACTTTCTAAAAATAATTGTATCACATCTATGAATGTGTTGTATCAGTTACTCTGAGTATCATGTTTGTCAAAGTAGCTTTTAGAATCCATGAGATAGGGTTTGGAGTATGAATGACTTGGATCAAGACCTAACATTTCTCCTTTAGTACACATAGACAGAATGGATTGAATTGATGATACCTTCAAAAGAATCTGCAAATTAATCTTTGTGGACATAATTAAATGGAGGTCCTCAAGGTGACCTGATCTTGGATTAGGATAGACTCTCAATCAAGTGGTAAATGTCTGAATTAAAAGGTAGACCAGTAGGCTACAACAAGCCCATAATCACAGGGATAGGTCTGAGTAATCACTATGTTCACAAAACAAAATGAAAGACAGAACATAACATGGAAGAAAGGGATTCAAAGACAAGTGGTAGGGGTGAGAGTAAGTATGGAATATGCAAGACTAATTCGAAACTGTAATAATTTTTGAAAACCCAAACCTCCTACAAGTGCCACAGAGTGATTGTGAACTATTTTCTGTGGAATCAAATTCAACAAAGGAAAGACTTGCTTGTAAAACTGTGTATAGAGGGAACAGAAGGGGACTCAAAACAATGGCTGATCTACTAGAGGACTCAAGTTCTATTCCTAGCACCCAAGGGTCAGCTCATAACCATCCCTATCATCAGGTCCCATAGATCTGACACTCTCCTTTGTCCTACATAAATATCAGGCACACACGTGAGGCAGCCAAACTGCAAATGCACATATAAACCAATTAAATGATTTTAAATTTTAAATTTCTAAAAATCTTAGGGCTTCTATGATTGAATGACCAAAGACAGAAGAAAAAGCTATTCTGAAATAGAATTATGATAAATTCTGGATAAAATAGTTTTATGCAAACCACCCCAAGGAAGTAGGGCACTATGTTCTATGTCATTTCTCAGAGTTTCTTCCTTATAATTTCTTCTTAAATTGCAGTTTCCTAATTACTTCTGATCACTGTGCATTTCTCCAGTTTGCATCAGAACAAAGCAAATTTTAATTCCTGCTGACTGTCCCCAAGGGAGATCTGATTCTGGTCTCAGTCCTTCCTCAGCAGCTTTGCACTTGTGATCATTATTATGCAAATTGCCATTGCCAAGTGAAGAATTCCTAATCTTGAACCTGGAAAAAAATGAGTCTCATTATTGTCTTAAATGTACTTTCTTCATTTCGTTGACAATGGTCAAATATATAAATACAAATCAGAAAAAGCTTTCGAGTGGGTTCGCAGGATTGTCTGGGCCCTCACGTTTTAGGTTCTTGCTTAGATGGGCTTTCACAGGACGTTATCTCATTAGATGAGTTTCAGAGACACCTGAAGCGTAGATGGTTAGTTAATATTATGACATTATATTGTCATTATTTCAGAACTTCATAATTCGGACATCGCAAAATGAAATGACATGGTGACAAATTTAACTACAAGGTTTTAAAGAGACAAATAAAATGTAACAAGTCTCTGTGTTAGATTGGTTTGTCTCAAAGTGGCTTGGGCACTGGGTTGTCTAGAGGCCCGAATGAATGAATAGAGATTAATTTTGAAAAGATTACCAGACCATAATCTATGTGAGGCATCTCTCCTTTCTTGGCCTCAGTTTACTTAAATTATGTATAATAATGGCACTCACTGTATAAGACCACAAGAAGGAGCGAACTGGAAAAGCTCTTAGCTTCCACCACGGAATCAGTGCGTGGAGCAGTTGTTCCTGTGACAGACATTGCCAGAGTGGTTACAGTGGCATGGGCTAGAAGACTCAGACAGTCAATAACTTTCCTACCCAGTTGCTATGCCCTCCCATTCCTTTCTTACCAAATTTGACCAGTGTTTATTCATATCTCTAATTAATCATGTTTTATATAGCTAAATATCATAACAAAAAATAGTTATCAAAGCAGAGATTTGAGTTATTCAGAGAAGCTGTAAGCATATAAGACAAATGTAATTATAGAATAGAGGAAACACAAACATTCTGTTAAAATGTAGAATATTTTTTCAGTTTTGGATTTCTTAAATCCATAAGGAAAAAAACACGCTTTAAAGCATACATTTTTTTAGATACTAGAAAAGAAAGATGTGAAAGAAACAGTCCAGCAAGCCTGGGGACATTTGCTTCGAGCTTTCAAGTGCATGCGAGAAGTTGCTTTTTCGTGACAGCAACAGCTGGGATGAATTATTTTACTTAACACTACTGATTTTAGGTTCTCAAGTCTTAACGAAAGTTCAAGCCAGGTCTCGAGCCGCACTCTGAAGCCAATCAAGCAGACTGACCATCTTAACATTTAATTGCTTTCCACCGGAGTAATAAGTACAATCACGAGGCTCTATTCAGTGGAGCTCTTCTCCCGAATAATCTACACCATTATGGAAACACAGCAATGGTCCCTTTGAGGTTCTTAAGTATGTCTCCAATTTTCTCTATTATGAAAGTAGTTAATGGCCTACATTCTATTTCTATATGACAGGAATATTAACAACAAAAGTCTGCAAGATAAATGACTAAACTGGAATTGAGTGGCTTTGTTGGAAACGTTCTTTATCATTATTATTATTATTATTATTACATTTTTATTTTCTTTTTTACACTCCAGATTTTATTCCCCTTCCAGTCTACCCTCCGACTGTTCTACATCCCATAACCCTCCACCCTCATGTCTCCATGAGGATGTCCCCACCACACCCACCTCACCAGACCTCTAAACGACCTGGGCCTCCAGTCTCTTAAAGGTTAGGTGCATGCTCTCTGACTGAATCCAGACCCAGCAGTTGTCTGCTATAAATGTATTGGATGCCTCATATTAGCTGGTGTGTGCTGACGGGTTGGTGGTCCAGTGTCTGAGAGATCTTGGGGGTCCAGGTTGATTGAGAATGCTGGTCCTCCTACAGGGTTGCCCTCCTCCTCAGCTTCCTCCAGCTTTTTCCTAATTCAACCAGAGGGGTCAGCAGCTTCAGTCCATTGGTTGGGTGGGATTATCTGCATCTGACTCTTTCAGCTGCTTGTTGGGAACATTCTTAACCATGACAAAAAACTGACATGGCTTCTTATTTTCTTCTACTTTCTACCATACTTATATTTCACGACTACTTCACTTTTGTTGCAAAAAACATGTTGCTATACATGCTTAAGAATAGGTTTCCAGGGGTCGGGGATTTAGCTCAGTGGTAGAGCGCTTGCCTAGGAAGCGCAAGGCCCTGGGTTCGGTCCCCAGCTCTGAAAAAAAGAACCAAAAAAAAAAATCATTATCAAATATTATAAAAAAAAACTTTAACAGTAACTCATCTATTGACTATATAAAACGTTTATGAATGCCGATTCTAAACAATAACATGTTAGTATTTTTCATGATGTATTTTGATAGGAGAACATAATTTCTAAGTCCCTCCTTAGATGACAACCTTATTAGTTATTTATGTTTTTGGTGAGAAAGGAGTCAGAAGACATATAAGAAACCACAGACTGAATTCTCAGTAACTGGTCTCAGATTAATTTATTTCCATGAATTTTGCTCAGTCTCTGGAATATCCCTCTACTCCTTCTGTCTCTCCCATCCGCCTCAGACTGTTTTGTCTTAGTATGAGTCAACCTGAGTACCTGGCTAGGTTTCCCTTTGAGTTATTACCATCTTTATGTCTTCAACATCTCATTAAAAATATCAATGGCTGGGTCCAACTGCTTTAATTTCATTTTATAGCTGCCAGTCAGCTGAGGAGATACTGGTGTTTTCAAAAATATAGAGCAATTTGCTGCTTCTTCGGGGAGAAACTTGGAGTTGAAGTTTTTCAAATGTTCTCTCCATGTCTACCAGACACAAATTGCCAGATCTCTTCACTTCTGGTCAGCAACAATACAACTATCTCATTACATTCCAACTCATATATTGTCAATATAAAAACCAATCCTCAGCGATGTACCTTGGAGGCTTTGGAAAGTGTTTGTACAAACCAAACCCTTCCCTGCTCTGGAAGAATACGGGTGCTGGGTGTCCTTTCTTCATGCACAGGAATTAGGGTGAATGGGTGTCCTGAATATACAGACTAGCTATGGTGAGGGATTTTGTGGTCATCTGATGTGCCGAAGCCTTTCTCATCTTTATACATGTCCAACAGTAGAACTTGCCCATGGCTCTGTCAGTGTGTTGGAAGGAAGTACAGACCTTCTTCCTCTATCATTCTTGCAACCAGTCTCCTGTTCCTATTCTTAAGACCCAGTCTTACATTTAATACCTTTTTACAAAGAGAATCTTGTTCTCTGGTAGGTGGTCACATGTAACCCATGTATAGTATAGAGAAAGCTAGAACTATGATAACTGCAGCTAATACTATATTTTTAGACATGTGTCACTGTTCCTTTGAGCAGTCATGATGAGAAATTTTCCTCTCCTTTCGTCTCCATACATAGAACTGGCTTATGCTGAGGTTCACAATATTATATTAAAAACATGATTATAAGAGATATGGACATGGCAGGGCCAACAGGTCTCTTCTGAATAAAGATACTTGGAGTAGGTAATTTTTGAGATAATGCACAAATGAGAGAAGCTCCGAAATGTCAGTCTTTCATAAGGGGAATAACTAGCCATAAACAAAATCTTCCTCTGCCCCTGTGATTCTTTCTATGTGAAGGAGAGAATGGTTGATGACATCTCTCTAGACAAAGTCAACAGAGAAAGTGTGCATCTGACTTTCCATAACACAGTCCTGTGCTTCTGCCTGTGCTTCTGTTATCTGTCTTGTGCTAAGCAGTCTCCTGAGCAGGGCCGTTCATTTGTTTCAGGTAAGTATGAAAGTTCAGCTGGAGGACACGAACACTTAGAGACCATCCTAGCTATCACCCCCTTTCATCCTAAAGATCACCCCCTTTCTCCAGGTGATCTCCACGTGAACATGTATTACTAACCTTCTGTTTATTCTTCTCTTCTTAATCCCTGTCTCATGACAATAAAGCCCAGTCAAAACCTTATGAAGTATTAGGAAACATCTTTCTCCCTAAAGCTAGGTACGTGATACCACAAATGCTAGGTGGGACCTCCTGAACTTTAGTCTCCCTAAGGGAGGAAAATTTATGTAAATTTATTTATTATGGATATATTTTCTTCCCTGTAAAAGCAATGTAGAAAGAATGATCATAGAACTGAGGGAGATAAAACATCACCATTAATAACTTAATGTCATAATTTTCACCTAAAAGGTAGACAAGAAAATTATTTATGGTCGTGGTGACCTATGAAAAGAAGGAATGAAATTCCCTGAGATTAATTACTGAGTGATAAACATTCAGCATACTCTGAGTCTTGACTAATTATTATCTCCAAAAATATGTATGTAACATTCAGATTGAGAACAAAATGACATAAGTTGTCGAGAACTGGATGGGTGTGGTAGGATACCAGTTTTTATAGAGTTAGGGTGGCAAAGTCTAATTCTGGTTCTGTGTAAGTCATTCTTCTTGCCAAAAAGACACCACCAACTACAGACATTTGTCACCACAGAGGTCTTTATCAGTCTATATTTTAACACAACATATAGCTGTTCCCCTCATATTATAATGTCTAAGAGGTTTTTTAAAAGCCATAAAAGAATGGATTCATTGTTGTATATCTCTGAACATAGTTACCCTGAGTAGTAAAAACATTTTTATGGAGAAATTTAGTAGCATAAGAAATAAAGAGGCTTTATTGCATAAATATTAAACAAAGCACTCTTCACTTAGTAACAGATAAGCAAGAGAGTGGTCATTAGAATACATGGTGAACTTACTTAGATTTACATAATAATGGATGGAATTAACCATATTTAATGTTATTAGAGAATAGCCAATCTTTCTCATCATAATCATCTTGATCTACTTCTGTCCTCAGAAATTTTAATTCATCTAACTTAAAATGTGTTCAACAAAAGCACTTCACAATATTAGTGCAATTTGCATCAAATGCACTAGAGAAAATTACCTAATACAATTTTCTAAACCATTTAGTATCATGAACTTGGCACTAAAAGGAGAAAATTGCATTTTATGATTTGCAGGCTGCGGGAAACATCATACACCTGAATTCACACAATCTACATATTTTATATGATTCTCTCAATGAAAAACCAAGCCTTTAACAAACCAGAACACTAACTTAAGTGCTTTACTGCATTACAGTGAAACAGAAGATAAAACATCTAACTTGACTTGAGAAACAAATGCTTTAACTATAAAAACACTTTAATCATTTATCTCCTGTTTTCACAATAAAATTATGTCTTTCCTTATCCCTGCTGTCATTTTTATAATACTGGATGGATAAAAATAACAGGGACTTAAATTATGTATATAGTTATATTACTAAATCCAAACGCCTTGAATTAAAGACTACCAAGTAAAGGCATCAAAGAAAGAGATGCTTTCCCCACTCGTTCAGTCTAAAGATTACATCATCCATTGTCTGTTTCATGTAGAGAGAGCCACAGGAACAAAGGTGAATTTCTTTAATTGGTATATATTTCTCTTATGTAACTCTTCCTCCTGCTTTACTTATGTATTAATTAAATACACTGGGTATAGTTATTCATTTAGAAAATTTAACTTGTAAGCTAAGTTTCTTGATGTGTAACCCCATAGACACCCATCAAAGAAGTCAAGCATTTGCCACTGTGTTCTGCAACACGAGGACTTTTTCTTCTCAAATGAGAAGATCGAGGTGCCTATCATTCCTCTCTCATCTTCATCACAATGTGGCACCTAGCAACACTGACTACAAGGCTTTAATGAAAGTTTCGCTGAGATTCTTCTGGTGATGTGCTACTTAAAACGTAGAAGGGTGACATTTCAACTCAGATAGCCCAAACCTATTCATCCTGTTGAAGGAAATAGAAAACGTCTCTTAACCTCGGCACCAGAAAGAGAAATAAGATGGCGGAAAGACACAGGGCAGACGCAGATTTACCTTTCCTAGCAAGCAAAGGATGTGCGGAGCCTCGCAAGCAAAAGTCGTCATCTCCAGGGTTAGCAATGAATGCAGGCAGCAACTGTTCTGCTGGCCATATTGCAGCAAAGGAAGCTAACTCTTCAGAAATCACTATGTAAAGACTGTACTTAAAGTGACCTTTACATCTGTCTCCTCTTGCACACTTCCCCTAAGGGTAGCTGACTGTCTTGTGTGCTGCTTCTACATAGAAAATTACATGGCAAAAATGGAGGCCAACCCTCAAGTCAGCATCCAGAGAGAAATGGAGCTCTTAGCTCAAAATTCATGGGAGGAAGTGAATCCTGCCAATTGAAATGCTATACAATCACACCTCAGTGTGAGCACAGACTAGAAGACACCTAGACCTCAGCTGTGTAGACGACTGTGCTAGGGGACAAGTTCATGGTGCACATGGATTTCTCAACCAAAGAAACCATGTGATAATCAATGTGGCTAGGAGACACTAAAGGCCTGTGTAAACTATTAATCAATGATTGTCAAACTTTACAACTTCACTCTTTTAAAGTCTTGTCTTAGCTTTATTTCCCTCTAATTTTAGGTCACCTATCATTAAAAATTAAGCGATTTCCTGAAAACATAAAATATATCTTTATGGCTATATATAAAATATATGTTATTAATGCTAATGAAAAACAAATGTCAGAGTTCCACAAAAGATATTTTGCTATAATTACTACAGACTAATAATTACTTGCAATTAGCAATAAAATATGCAAATGAAAAACTGACATAAATAACAATGGCTGTTATAATTTTAATAAAATCTTAGATGCATATTTGAAGAATATAATCAATAGTTTATTTTTCATACCTTTAACAACTGTGAGAAATAAGCTTTCAATCTTCACAAACTCTGAGATAATAAAGAAACCCACACTTACATTTACACTATTCTTTCAGGAATCTACACAGTGCCTTTCCACACCGAAGACACTAGAATAAAGGGTAAAGGCTCCACATAGGTCTGTCTCTACTTCTCTATGCCCAGTGAGCTATGTGGGTGTTGTCCTCGGCAATGGGATCCCACCATAAGGTTGTAGAGAACACTGTATTTTAGCAACAGTCAGTGTTGTTTGGGGATTTCCATTGGACCCCTTGCCCAACAACTCAATTGAATGCAACTAAGTCCTGCTGCTTGAAGCCTCGTTTAGTGAGAAGAGGAAGCCAGATGAGACTTCATGTACACCATTAAAGGAAACTTCATTAGAATCACTTTCACATATTCTAAACTGTTTCTACTGCACTGGGTTTCATATTATCCCTCAAATGGCCTCAATTCTAGCTCTCTTCACACATTCTCTCCCACTGTCACTTTTCTCTCCACGAGCCCAAGTGATCTTAGCATTCCTGTTCCCCGCACGCAGTCCACCCACGAAATCTGTTCTATTTTCTCCTCACAGGGTAATCCATGTGTGGCACTAGACACTTCCTCTATACCTAACATCTCTGGGTCTCTGGGTTGTAGTTTGGTTATCATTTGCTTAGTGGCTACTGTCCAATTATAGGTGGATACATTTCCACATTTGTCTTTCTGTGTCTGGGGTCCCTCACTCAGGATGATCATTTTTTTTCTAGTTCTATATATTTGCCTGCGAATTTCATGATGTCATGTTTTTTAAGCGCTGAGGAATACTCTACTCTGTAAATATACAACTTTTTTTTATCCATGCTTTACTTGAGGGACATCTAGGTTACTTCCAGTTTGTGGTTATTATGAATAGAGCTGCAGTAAACATGGTTAGGTAAGTGTTCTTGTATGAGGATGAAGCAGCCTTTGGATATGACCAAGATTGGTACAGCTGGATCTTGAGGTAGCTCAATCCCCGACTTTCTTAGACGTCCACATTGATTTCTACAGTGGCTGTTCAAACTCGCACTTCCACCAGCAAAGAATTTGTCTGCTCTTATTTGACAACCTTGCCAGCAGGAGCTGCCACGTGTATTAACCGTTCTAGCCATTGACAGGTGAAAAGATGGAATGTGAAAGATTTGATTTGCGTTTCCCTGATGACCAAGGTTGTCAAACATTTGTTCCTCAGCCTTTGAGATTCTTCTATTGAACATTTTCTGTTTAAATCTGCACTCCCTTTTTAATTGTATGATTTTGTGATATCTTGTTTCTTGGGTTCTTTATGTATTTTGGATACTTGCCTTTATTGGATATGGAATTGGTAAAAATCTTTTTTCATTCTATAGGCTGCTACTTGTCCAGTTAATGATATCCCTTGCCTCATAGAAGATTTTCAGTTTTATGAGGTACCATTTGTTAATTGTTGATCTTAGTGCCTGAGCTGTCAGTGTTCTGTTCAGAAAGTTGTCTCCTGTGTCAAAGCATTCAACGATATTCCTCACTTTCTCTTATATCAGGTTCAGTGTATCTGGTTTTATGTTTACGTCTTTGATCTACCTGAACTAGAATTTTGTGCAAGGTGATAAGTATGGATCTTTTGCATGCAAACACCCAGTCTGAACAATACCAATTGTTGGTGCTATCTTTGTTCAGTGTGTATTTCTGGATTCTTTATTAAATATCATACATCCATATGTGTATGCATTCATGTCTGTGTCTTCAATTCAGTTCCATTGATCATCATGGCTGGTTTAATGCCATAGTTCTGTAGTACAACTAGAAATATTACAAACTCAGGGAAACTAAACAAATCTCAAATCAATGAAAACTGGGTCAAGGCAGAAATAAAGATAAATTTAAAACTTCCGAGAATTCAATCCAAAATTATTGGATACAACAAAAGCGGTTCACAGAACAAATTACATACATTAAAAACAAGAAACTGGTGACCTATCATACGAGCAATTTTACAGCTTACCTAAAGCTCTAGAACAAAGGGTAACCACATCCAAGAGCTGTAGACTACAAGAAATATGAAACAAATAAAATATGAACAAAGAGAGCAACACAAAGAATCCATGAAACAAAGAGTTGATCCTTCAAGAAAATCAACAATATAGACAAATCCTCGTCCAAACTAAAAGTCAGAAAGAGAATACCCAAATTCTCAAACTCAAGAATTAAAAGGGAGTTAGAACAGAAGATACTATGGAAATCCGGAGAACCACAAGTATTAAAATCCTGTACTAAAATGGAAAATCTAAAAGAAAAGGATAATTGTCTTGCCAAGTACTACTTACCAAAGTTAAATCAAGATCAGCAAACAATTTAAATAAATGTATAACCCACAGTAAAATACAAGCAGTCATTAAAAGTCCTCCTTGCCCTCACGCCCCCCCCCAAAAAAAACCATCTCAGGTCCAGATAGTTTTAGGCACAAAATTCTACTTGATTTTGAAAGATGAGGTAATTCTAATACTCAATATAGAGATGTAGGAATGGTTCAACATACAAAATTCAGTCAATGTAATCCACCATACACACACACACACACACACACACACACACACACACACACACACGAGATCATGTCATTGGATGCCAAAAAGGCTCTTAAAATATTCAACACCACTTCATGCTGAAAGTCTTGGAGGGATACAAGGAACAAACCTCAAGATAATAAAGGTAATTCCATTACAATGAGGAATACAACAAGGCTGTCCACTCTTTCCCTACCTATTCAAAATATTATTTGGTGTCTTAGCTAATGCAATAACACAACTGAAGAAGATCAAAAGAATACAAATTGCAAAAGAAGTCAAAGTATCGTTATTTATTGATGATGCCATATTGTATATAAATGACCCTAAAAATGTCACTGGGGAACTTCTACATCTGAAAAACAAGTTCAGCAAAGTAAAACAATGCAAAATTAATTCACAAATAATAGTAGCCCTCCTGTGTTCAAATTACAAATGGGCTGAGAGAGAAATCAGGGAAGGAACACATCTCACAATATCCTCAAATAATCTAAAATATTTCTAGGTAAATCTAACCAAGCAAGTGAAAACCTTGTATGATAAAAACTTCCAGCCTTTGAAGAAGGAAGTTGAGATGTTGTCAGAAGATGGAAAGCTTGCCCATGCTCATGGATCCATAAGATTAACAGAGTAAAAACGATCATTCTATCAAAAGCAGTCTGCAGATTCAGTGTAATTCCTATCCATCTCCTTACAGACCTTGAAAGAAAACTTCTCAACGAGAGAGAGAGAGAGAGAGAGAGAGAGAGAGACAGAGACAGAGACAGAGACAGAGACAGAGACAGACAGAGAGAGACAGAGAGAGACAGAGAGAGACAGAGACTGACACACAGAGACAGATACACAGAAAGAGACAAAGACAGAGAAATTGAGAGATAGAGATAGAGACACAGACACACACAGAGAGAGACAGAGAGATTGAGAGAGAGAGATTGAGAAAGGGGGGAGAGACAGAGACAGAAACAGAGACAGAGAGAGAATGGATCAATCCTGGAGGTCTCCCAATTCCAACCTTGCTTTCAAACATACCACAGTAAGATCTGAGGCCATTCAACTGATGCTTGGCATTCAATAATGTAATGTATTATTGAAAATAATTAGTCAGGGTGTTGTACTGGCACACAGTCAAATACCAATATTTATGAGGCTATTACTATCTTATATATAAGAAGACATTGTTTCTCAGATATGTACAGTCATCAAAATAATGTTATATATGAAGAGTTAATCACCAATTACAAATGCCCAATCAATGAGTAAACAGAGATAATGAAAGCAGGTGTGGATAAACAGCCTACTCCACATGTTATCATTTCACAGTGGCTATCTCATCAATAGATTATCATGCAATACAGTGAGTATGGCAGGTCAAAGAGGAGCATCAAAGGTAGCCATTCACTAATACAGAATGTAAACGTTTCTCTGCTTTTTAGCATCAGGCAAAATGAAGATTATTTAGTCTGCCAAGAAGTCTTGAAAAAAACGTATTCAGTTATTTTATTGCCACTCTGTCCAGTTTACCAATTTACACATATATGTAATTTATGATTTCATAATAATCATCACTATAAAACAAATAATATCAAGTAACTGATAGGCCACTACTTGAGTAAAAGTTGTGTACTTACATGTTAAGAAAATTAACACTTTCCATACATATTAACTTGACTGCATTAAAAAGATCAATCTTTGATGGTCTGCTACATAAAGAATTTGAAACGCTCTCTCTCTCTCTCTCTCTCTCTCTCTCTCTTCTCTCTCTCTCTGTGTGTGTGTGTGTGTGTGTGTGTGTGTAGTAGAGAGGTTTTAGTTTCTTCAAGGACATTATTTTTTTTTTTACCGAGAATTAATGTTTTCAGTTTCTAGAGAACTATGAGATGTTACAGAGGGTAAGAAAATCTATGAATGTAATTCTATACCATACTAGATAAATATTTAAAGGTAAGGCAATAATAATTTCATGGGGATTGAATCACTGAATACTTTGTTCTCACTAATTCTTCAGATGCATTGATAGAAGTTCTAACTCATTAAGTGCAATAAAATTAAACTTTCATGAAGATAAAATTAATTCACATAAGCATTAAAGTTCATTTTCAAACTTATATTCTGAAAATCCTTTCATTATCACTCGTATATTAATAAATATACTATAGAACCAGAAAAATCAGTTTTGATAAAAAATTTATTTTGTTCCTTAGATTGATTTTGGATATGACTACCATGACCATAATATTCTTTTTATCACTTTTACCCTTTACAGCTGTGGTGTACACTGGTCATGCATGGCTATTTAAGTTTTAATTAATTAAAATTAAACACAATTAAAGCTTCGTTTCTTTCGTTGGCCTAATCACACATTAGTTGCTCAGTTGGGAAGTTAAATGGAATGCTTCCATTACCTCAGAATGATCTTTTGAGCACTGCTGTTGTGCAAGTGTCAGAGAGCCAAGATTACAAAGCAGGGCGATTGGCGTCTCTTGAGTAAAACAGCGAAGCTGAACCTTAGCTATGTCTTAGACTCTTAGGTCTCAGAAGTACAAGCAATTGATGGTTGCTGGGGAGGACAGAAACAGACTTTTCCTGAGGTGATCCCTAGGATAGGTTAGACAACTCCAAAATGACTGCTCTAAAAACATATACAAACTAAATGGTTTTGGCAAATTGTATTTATAAATGTGTGTGTGTGTGTGTGTGTGTGTGTGTGAGAGAGAGAGAGAGAGAGAGAGAGAGAGAGAGAGAGAGAGAAACAGAGACTGATACAGAGAATTCTAATTAAAAATAAGAAATCTAAAATTTGAAGAGAGAGAGTACAGGAATTGAAGGGATGGGTAGGGAAAACTGATGTAAATTCAATACTCATATATAAAATTCTCAAAAATGTCTTGAATTTTAAAAGAATTTTGAGTTTTCCAACTGTGCCTGGCTTTTAGTAAACAATATTGCCTATTAACAAGGATTCTGCTAATTTCTAGAACTTCAGCAAAATTTAAATATGATTAGAATGATTAAAAAACACTAGAAATTTTTCTTTAGCTTCATTTCAAAGCTATAAACTGTGTGAAATATTCTAAAAGCACACCAGGATTAAATTAATTTACACTTTACTAATAAATCTATGATAGAGACACACTATGAGATAGGACTCAATCTATATTCTCCAACACGGTTTGCCATTGTTGGTTTTTTGTTTTTTTTTTTCAGAGCCGGGGACTGAACCCAGGGCCTTGCGCTTGCTAGGCAAGCACTCTACCGCTGAGCTAAATCCCCAACCTCCATTGTTGTTTTAAAGTCTAAATATCCAGCAACTTCGAAGAACACTTATAATGTAACCCCATTGTTTTCCAGTTTTCATTTTGCTGTCCATCAAGTAGAAACTGATTATTATAGTATCACAGGCAAAGAGAAATGTGGAAGGATTATTCTATGTCCTAAAACCATATTCTTGAAGTGGTTTAAAAGTAGCTCTAAGTTCCAGCAGAAAATGAGACTGTTTTATAAACAATGGTTAACACTGCTAAAGTTTCAGAGTACTGCATCTATATTTGGCTGACCTTGTGGGAAGCTTTTCACAGTACCTCATAGCAGGGTCACAAGTTCCTGCCCCTGCCTTTATTAGCCCTGGGAAATTTAAAAGTTTCTAAAATCAGAAGAGAAGTATCTTATGGTTTTACTGCTGTGAAGAGACACCATGGCCAAGGCAATTCTTATAAGGACAACATTTAATTGGGGCTAGCTTACAGGTTCAGAGGTTCAGTCCAGTATCATCAAGGTGGGAACACTGCAGCATCCACACAGGTATGGTGGAGGAGGAGCTGAGAGTTCTACATCTTCATCTGAAGGCTGCTAGCAGAATACTGGCTTCCAGGCAGCTAGGATAAGGGTCTTAAAGCCCACACCCACAGTGACACACCTACTCCAACAAGGCCACACCCACTTCAACTGGGCCATAACGCCTAATAGTGTCACTCTGGGCCAAGTATATACAAGCCATCACAGAAAGTGTTTCAGGTAGCTAGTCTATACCAGTTCATACTCATTACTTGCTTTTATTATTTGACTCTTCTCTGTTTTAGAAGCTTCAAGACTTTTCTTTTTGCCTAGGTTTTGAGGATTTACTCAGCATTCATTCTTAGGATCATAACATTCCTAGAATAATAGCATAGCACCTCACACTTCTACTTCTTTATGTGTATGTTTCTCTTATGATTTCTGGTGCCTAAACCAAGGGTCTTGGGCATGACAGAAAAGTTCTCTGCACATCTAGGAACATTCCACAGTTCTATTTAAGGACTATATTATTGACTTTACAAGTAACACCTTGCTACACCTTTCTCTGTGTCATGGCCAATCAAAGCATGTGGAGTATTATGTATATCAAGATTTAGGTTGAATCAGTTCAACAGATAGATTAAAAATGAATTTAGTGGACATATAACTTTGCAAAGTAACAAACACCAGATACAAAACAAACATTTTGAAATAATTTCATGGTGCATAATAGTGACTAAAACAAAAATGAAGTAATCCATCAATAAATAGAAGATCTTATTTTGCTGTGATAATAAAAAGTGTATTAACTATTACATCTTATGTTTCTCTAGTAGGAGGTAAGCACACTAAATTTTTCTTTTCTTTGTCATTAATTCATGTTTTCTTCTTTTTGTTTGAAACATTTTAATGTATTTTGATCATATTTCACTCCCCTAAATACTCTCAGATTTTCCCTACATCTCTATACATTCAATTTCATGTCCTTTCTGTATATCTTGCAGGGTATAGTTAAATAAATATAAATAAACAAACCAAAAAAAAAACCAAGATAGAAAAAAATCACCGAAACGAGACAAAATGAAACAAACAGCCCACACTCACACAAATATGGAGCAATTCTGTGTTGGCCAGTAATATCATTAGGCTTGCAATGAGATGCAGTTGACTTACCCAGTATCATGCTAGTTGGGAAAAATCATGTTCCTATTTACAGCAGGTATCAAATACAAATAGATACATGGTTAGGAATGGGACCTTGTATCTGCTTCCCCTTGTCCATGCTGGAATTTTGTCAGTGTCAGCAGAATTTATGGTATCACAGACTCTGTGAGTTCATGAGTGTCACTACTATTGTGTCTGAAAAAGACTGTCTCTTTGGAACCACCCATCACCGCTGGCTTTTAAAGTCTTACCACCTCTTTTTCTGTACAGATCCCTGAACATTGAGGTAAGGGTGTGGGGGGAGTTTTATAAAGATATTTCTACTAGGGCAAGGAACTCCAAATTTTCTCACTCTGTACATTGTTAGCTATGGTCTGTGCTAATTAATTACCATCTAACACAGAAAGAAGATTCTCTGGTAAGCTGAACATTGCACTCACCTATGGGTATAAGCAATATGTCCTTAGAGGTCATTTTATTGTTATGTTTCTTTGCATAGGAGTCATTTTACTGGTATTTTCTTTTAGGGAAGTAATGTACTAGATTGTCCCTACGAGACATGATCTATGTAGTCCAGGTTCTTGGCCACTTGAGCAGTATCAAGTATGAGTTCCATGTCACAGAGTAAGTTTTAACTCCAAATGTTGATGTGACATTTGAGACACTATTGCACCACACATCAGGTAAGTCAGTGTTGTGGGTCAAAGGGTCTGTTCTTTGGTAGTATGAATGATGACTTTTATTCTCTGGAGCATGCAAAGTACCTTCCAAACCAAGAATTCTAGTCGGTAGGGCTGAAGCTTATTGTTTAGACATCAGCTGGATTTCACTGTGCCCTAAGGCAGGTAGGCTGTATCTTCAGCAATATGGCACTATCATCAGGTTATGGAGCATAATAAATACCCTTGGCAACAGCCTAAGATATCTGAGGATCCTAGCACCAAAGACTCAACAAGATGTAACCCATTCGTAGCACTGAAGGTTTTACTTGGTAGCATAAGATGTCTAGTTTTGGCATGCTCTCCAAAATAATATGATAATTCCATTTAAATTCCATTCATATATTATATATTTTAAGAGGATTCTATGGAGGTTAGTTTGCATATGGTTTTTCAAAGTCTTTACTGTTAGTTGTCTCTCCTATATTCCCAGTCCCCATACCCTCTTCTTTCCATTTTCTCTTTATAACACTGTGTTCCATTTCCCCTCCCTCAGAAGATCCACTCCCTTCCAGTTCCTTATTAACTACTTAATATGTGTTGTTATTTGGATTAAAATGATCATATCTAAAGTTCAAAATATGACATTCATATATATGAGAAAACATTCAGTATTTGTCTTCTGTGGTCTGGGTTACCTCACTCAGGATGTTCTTTTTTCTACAAGATCTACTTATCTACAAGTTTCATAATTTAATTATTCTTAACAGCAAAGATTCCATTGTATAAATGTTCAACATTTTCCTTATCCACTCATCATTTGATACAAATATCGGCACTTTCCAATTTCTGGAAATTGTGAATAGAATAGCAATGAACATGGATGAACCAGCATCTCTGAAATAGAATGCAGTCCTGTGGGTTTATGCCCAGGAGTGGTAGAGATGAATCTCAGAGTAGATCAATTTCCAGCTTCATGAGTAACCATCTCACTGGTCTCCAGAGTTGCCATACAAGTTGGCACTCCTACCAGCAATGAGTATGTTTCCCTTTCCCTATATCCTTAGTAGCATGAGCTATCATTTTTATATTGATCTTGGCCATTCTGACTAGGGCAAGATAAAAACTGAAGTAGTTTTACTTTGCATCCTGAGTGAGGTAACCCAGACCACAAAAGACAAATACTGAATGTTTTCTTATATATATGAATGTCATATTTTGAACTTTAGATGTGCTCATTTTAATCCAAATAACAACACATATTAAGTAGTTAATAAGGAACTGGAAGGGAGTGGATCTTCTGAGGGAGGGGAACACAGTGTTATAAAGAGAAAATGGAAAGAAGAGGGTATGGGGACAGGGAATATAGGAGAGACAACTAACAGTGAAGACTTCAATGGCTAAGTATGTTGAACATTTTCCTTTTCTTTTTCCTTTTCTTTCTTTCCTTCTTTCTTTCTTCATTCTTCCTTCCTTCCTTCCTTTCTTTCTTTTTTTATTTCCCTATCCCACCCTCCTTCCTTCTTTCTTTCTCTCTTGAGACATGATTTCTCTTTGTAGCCCTGGTTATTCTAGAACGTAGTCTGAGATCAGGCTGGCCTCGAATTCAGAGATCCATCGGACAACACAGCCTGGCTAATGTTGAATATTTTAAGTGTTTCTTAGTCATTTGTGTTTCATCCTTTGAGAATATATGGTTTAGTTCTATTCCATACTTTCAAGTGGCTATTAAATTTGTATTTACATTACTAATAAGATATTATTATTTATTAAAATGTTATAAGATTTTTAGAGATGAGTCCTCAAACAGCCACATTTATAGGTCAAGGATATTTTAATGAATGGTGAATGGAAGCAAAACTTTGTTTTTTTCATGGTGGGGTGGGGAGACAGTTTTGGCCAGACAATTGATTTTCAGAAATGTTGCATTATTAGCAGTTGTCTATAGCTTACTGTGCAATAAAATCAAAACCAGAAACTCCAATGTATGCTGTAAATAATGTAGGTTTCCAATGAAGCAGAAAAATTTCCAGCAACATAATGAGTAGATTGTTTTGTTTTTTGTTTTGAGAGAGTCTCCCCATGGAATCCTAACCATCTAGGATCTTGCTTTATAGATGAGGTTGGCCTCGAACTTTAAGAGATCCTGCCATTCTGTCTCTGCTTCCCAAGTGATGCTCAGAGTTTTAAAATTTATTTGTAGATTCTATATTCTAGATACTAACCTTACCACAGATGCATCAATGGTAAAGTCTTTTTTCTATTCTGTATTATGCTGCTTTGCTCAAATACTGGTGTCTTTTGCTGTAGAGAAGCACTTTAGCTGCAAGGGGTCCCATTCATTAGTTGCTAGTATTAACGCCTATGCTCTCGGTGTCCTGTTCAAGAAGTCCTTTCCTTCACATGAGTGCTCGTGAATTTAAGTCTATGCCTTAAAATGTCTTCTATCAGATTTAGAATACCGAGTCCCTTTGGTATGGGAAGATACTCTGTATGCTCCTAGAAGAGCATGGGCATCAGCCCAGCCATAAAACCCTTGACATACAGAGAAAGCCTAAACTGGAGGTCTTGGTCGGGTCATTCCCCTTGTAACTCAGGAAACCCCATGGATGAGGGAGAGAAAAGATTTTAGGAGTCAGAGAGGATGGAGGACAACAGGAGAAGACAGTCTACTTAACCAACTTAGCAGGGCACAAATGGGTTCACAGAGACTAAAGTGTCTCTGATTCTTTGCTTGCTCTTGGGACTATTTTCCTCCTAGTTGCCTTGTCCAGCCTTGGTATAAAGGCTTTTGCCTTATCTGATTGCATCACATTTTGTTGCTTGGTGCTGTTACATGGAGGCCCGCTCCTTTTTAAAGGGAAATGGAAGAGGAGTGGATCTGGATCTGGGGGAGAAAAATGATAAGAAGTAGCTACTAGGTGTATTGTGAGCTAGTATGTGTGCTATCTCAGAGCTTGTAGAGTGTCTGTGCAGGCCTTCTGGCACTCAGAATCTCCATTAAAAGGCCGCCTGTTGTTCTAAAAAGCTTACCTTTTCATATGCTTACTCTTTTTTTCCTTAGTCTTTCACTTAGTGTCTTTTGAAATCCTTTCTTTGTTTTGTACATTTTGAATTGATTACTCTGTGCCCTGGGTAGGTTTTTGTCAACTTGGTGTTCTATATGATTCTTGTACCTGGATAGACATCACTTTATTTAGAGCCCAACTTTTCTATGATTTTGCTAAGAATATTTTCTATGCTTTTGACCTGGGTTTATTATGGAGTTTGTTAAAAATATATTTTCTATGCTTTTGCCCTAGGTTTATTAAGTTTCTTCTATACCCGATATTCATAGTTTTTCCTTCCATAGTGCCTTAGATCTTCCTCAATATTTTGTGCATGGATTGTTTTAGATTTAATATTTTCTTTGACTGAGATATCCACTTCTTTCACTTTGTTTTTATTACCTGAAATTTGCTCTTTCGTATTTCCTTTCAAATCTATTGGCAAGGATAACTCCTGAAGTTTTTGTTTGACATCCTGAGTTTTTCATTTCTAGTTGTATCTGTTTGAGTTTTCTCTAGTGATTTTTATTTCTTCCTTACTTTTTACTTTCATTTCTCAAATTGTTTCCATTATTTCATTCAGTTGATCGCTTGTGTCTTCACAGCCTTCTTTAAAGGATTCAGATACTAATAGGATTCTTAAAGATATTTATAGTTGTTACTTAAACTCTTGTCTTGTACCTCAGCTAAATTGCTTTTCTCAGGGCTTCCCACAATAAGGTTGCTAGATTTGGCCTTGTGGTGAGGACTCAGCATCCCCTCATTCATTCCTGCTGCAGCTTTCAGCCTCTTCTTCTAGCCCATAGCCATTACCTTGTTCTTCCAACCCTTAAACCTGCTCTTTGAGGGACCCACACTCTCTACTCTTCACTGGGACCGAGGTATCCAAACCTGTCATGACTCCAAAGAATAGAGTATGTGTGAGGTATATGGAAAAGAAAGTCTACATAAAACCACAATATACAACTAATTAAAAGATGATAGTCTAGGACAACAAATTACTTAATGATTAGCATTTACTGTATTTATTAAATGCATCTAAGTAGCAATAGTAATGCCAAGAGTTACTCGGATATGAATTTTAAGTTAACTGACTCACTGCCAGGCTCTGCATTCTTTACCCCGCAGCGTGGAGATAAGAGGTCAGTTTTACCTAAAATGCTATCAAAAACGGTGGGAAAGGCTCTAAAATGTGACAATATCAACAATGTAAGAGTTTCCTGATGAAATACTATCAAAATTGTATCAGTGAAATATCCTGAGGGGTCTTTTTCTTTACATAAGCATACACCTTGACAATATTGGTGAAAATTCTGTCATACTCTGATGCTGTTTTAGGCCTTTATGATCTGATCTTGTCACTTAATATGAAAAAGTAGAGTTGCTGATTTTGGCTGCCCTGGTTCCCTGCGAAGATACAAAGAGAATTGCTAGCATCAGATGTATCCCATGGTCCTATAGAGGTTACCTATTTTTAGTCTGTCCAGGATTATTCAGCTTGCAAATGCCATGGTTATGCACAATTACAATAAAAACATGCTTATATGAGTCATAATCTCTACAACACACTCACACAGTGAAAAGGCCAACTAAGAGGCCATATAAGATATTGATGGCTCAATCAAGTATAGAAGTAGACGAAAATACTGAAAAGCTGTAAAGACATATCACAACATATCATAAGCTTTAATAATGCAATATCCATTGCTAACATACAGAAGAAAGAAAACATGATGTAAATTTATTCTCATGTTTTGAATAAACAAAAGATAGAACAAAAAGCAAAGACTGCAGTCAATAAACTGTTTAAAGAATAATGATTTTACAAATACAGTCCACAGAAGAAACAGAGATGATGAAATAATAAGGCTGCAGCTAAGGACTGACTGAGTGCATGGCGATACAGAAAAAGGAAGTGGATGACAACAGATTGACCTAGTGGAAGTTTCAAAGAATTTATATCACAGTGTAACATCTGTGCTTTTCAAATCCGTTTCTATGAATGAACTCTAAAATTTGGAATTATACTGGAGAAAAATTATTGCCAGATGAATAACAGGAAAGATACAACTGTGAGAGAAAAGAATGAAAAAAAATCTGTTCTTCGGTTTTCTAAATTTGCAGTTGGTTTGCGCAATAGTAAAGGCCAGATTGCATTGTATGATCTCCTGCGAGTCAACTCAGACACACTTGCTCCATTCTTGAAACACAAAATGTCAAGTATAAGGGTTTAGAAAATGTTTGTAGTTATAAATAAAGGGCTCGCTTTTTGGATAACCTGACTCTTCCACAGATCATCACACTTGAGGACGAAAAATGATGAGAGACCAGACAGAGGGATGGGACTCTGAAGGATGTACCTTTCATTTCTTTCAAGCACATGCTGTACCCCCATCCGCCATGGTTCACTGAAACCAAATTGGTTTTCTCTTCTTGTATCAATATCCAAATCATGGCTTTCTCAGAAGGCATCTGCTAACCTTCTCATTAATCCTGTGAATGTCATCAGTCAGGCTATTGGGAGCTAATCCATGTTCTCACTCACAGGATGTGCACGAAGTTTTCCAGAATCACTAGGTGTGTTTAAAAGTATTATCTCTGCTAAATGATATATACCTGCACTTTTAAGTAATTCCCCAAGTAGACTATTCTTTGGGTGAATAATTTAAAAAATATCCTAGTGACTTAAAAAGATTCGCAATCCAGTAAATTATATGAATCAAAAATATAAACTACAAAAGAACAAGTACAAAAATTTTTCAAAGAAAAAAATGTACTAAATTGGATGTACAAAGCAACAGCAATTGGAGAAGGCAAAAATAATAACCATTCTCATAAATAAAATTAGCCTTTGTATAATAAAATATTTCAAAATTTCTAATATCTATGAATCATTTCATTTTCTAAGCTACTGTGGCAGTGTAGCTCAGTTAGCACAGTACTTGCCTCACATGCACAAAAGTCCTGGATTTGAAGATCTGTACCACATAGAAATGGACTTAGGGGACTGGAAACATGGTGCAGATGTTAAGGAGAGTGAAGTGCTCCAGCAGGGAACCTGAGGTTTGTTTCTAGTACTTATGTTGAAGGCTCACAACCATCATAGCTCATGCTCCAGTGGTACTTGGGGTCTTTGGTCTCTGTGGTGCGTTCACTTCCATGCACACAGATCTACAGATCACACCTACACACAGATCTAGAAGTGGATGCAGTGATGGAAGCCGGAATATGAGTGGCTGAGTAGAAGGATCAAACATTCGAGGTCACTGTTAGCTAAAGATCGAACTTGAAGCTAGCCTCGCGGCTACATGGTGCTTTTGACTCAACAATAACAAAAACATTAGCAAAATTTCAGATAGATAGATAGAGAGAGAGAGAGATAGAGAGAGAGATAGATAGAGAGATAGATAGAGAGATAGACAGAAATAGATAAATAATGATAGAGATAGCTAGATAATTATATAGATACAGATACTCTGCTTTCAATTTTTTAGGTAGATGCACATATATGTGTCTTTCTGTTATTTTTTTCATAGAGGCAGCTCAGCTCGATCCAGGGTAAACAGGTCTACATAGTTTTGCTGAAGCATGTAGGGGCTTCCTGGGTACATATGAATTGGCTGGAGATCAGGGTACTAGGAGTGACTCATTTGCAAGAGAAGAGGCATTCTGGGAATTCTGGATGCTTGTTAGACAGCTTCTTTATCTGGAGAAAGGAAGTTGAACCTCTAAGCTCCCAATGCTGTAAAACTCCTTGCAATTCCTCAGGTAGAGGGTCAGTCAGAGAGGAGGAAACCCCTCTAAGAAAAAAAGAGTTCTCCATCTTCACCAAGCTCTAGAAAGCTATGCAAACATGGATCCTTCAATAGTAGGATCCAACATATTTCCTCACCTCACCCCCTTAGTCTCTGAACACCAACACTGCCACACCGGGCCATGAAGAATCTGATGGCTGAACTCATTCAAACCCTACCAAGGCCACACGCACATGCCTGGGAATAATGCAGTCAATTTTAGAGCCTCTTATATCCTTCAGATGCTGCCCTCCACTTTTCTTCCTTCTTAAGAATTTACACCTCACACAGCCACCTAATTCTCTAAGCATCAAAGTGTGCCTGACATGATTCTATGTGTATTTTAATGAAATGATACAATGTTTATTCATTTTCTTGTCTTTTCACAAACTCTTTTGAAATTCATATTTTTTGTTTGTTTTTCAAATACTTTTAAAAATTATTTTATTTATTTATATCCCAAAGGTTGCCTCCTTCTTGGTACCTCTCCCAGAATACTTGACCCATCCCCTCCCCTTTGCCTCTGAGAAGGTACCCCTCCTCACCCCTGGCATCCCCAATCCCTGGGGGCATCAAATCTCTATAGGACTAGGCGTACCCTCTCCCACTGAGGTCAGACAAGGCAGTCATGCATGCCAGGAGCCTTGGCTGCAGGTTCTTTGGTTGGTAGCTTAGTCTCTGGGAGTTCCCGCGTTAGTTGACACTGTTAGCATTTTGTCTAGACCCCACCCCACAGTTACCTCTCAATAGCCAGGTATGCCTGACTCACTATAATAGGGGCTGCTTGGCCCCTTCTCTCTCTCTTGCCTGCTTTTGCTCTCACTCTGTCCTCTTTCCCCTTCCCCCTCTCTCCATATTCCCCTTACTCCCCACCCATCTCTTCTCATGTTTCTCTCTCTTTCTGTTTCTATTACTCTCTCAACTTCCTTCCCCATACATTGAATAAACTCTATTCTATACTATACTATCACAGTCATGCGGCTGATCCCTCAGGAGGAAGGGATAATAATAATGTGTTTACCCATGGGATGTATTCCAAGTTGGGGCTATCCCTAGCCATTATTTCAGTCTCTGCTCCATTTTTGTCCCTGCATTTCTTTTACACAGGAGCAATTTTGGGTTGAAAGTTTTGAAGGTGGGTTGGTGTCCCCATCCCTCCCTCCATGGGGCCCCTGTCTAACTACTGGAGGTGGTCCCTTCAGGTTCCATATGACCACTGTTGAGCACTTTGGCTAAGGTCACCCATACCCACATTGTTTAACTTCTTAGGGTTTGTGGGGTGTATCATGTGTACTCTGCACTTCTAGCTAATATCCACTTCTCAGTGAGTACATACATTTTTTCATATATAAGCAAAATAGAATACATAGAAAAATCATAAATGGCAATTGCTTGGTATGATAATAATTATACACACATTCTCCTCTTCACTCTTAGATTCATGCCTATAAGCTATCAATTCAGAAATTCAAGTACTGAGTTCACACATGTATAGTGTTGATGTTCCCTACATTTGACTACTAATGGATTCTATAATGGGCTCTGTTTTCTGCCCCCCTCCCAGAAAAAAAGCATGCTTCTCTGATGAGAGATGAGAACAAACTTATTTATTAGTTAATAAATTTGATATAAGGTTATTTAAAATGAAGTGATTGTTAAAATCCAAGGATGGTATTGGGGGTAAATAAAGAGAGGTTAAATTTCAGCAGTGCTAGTTGTTGACCCAGGTGAATATATCACGTTGAACCTCATAAATACTCATGATTAAGTCATGTTCATAAAAATATAAAGAATTCTAGGACTGGAGAGACACTTCATCACGTGAAGGTAAAGCCACCAAGCCTGACAGCCCAAGTATCTCCAGAAGGCACATGATGGAGGGGAAACACAGCCTTGCATAAATTGTCCTCTGACATTCACATCAGAGACATGTGAATGCGAAACATATAAGAGACACGGCCTACACATGGCCTAACACATAAATGATAGGTAGACAGACAGACAGATGGACAGAAAGACAGGCTGACAGGTAGTAGAAAGCCCAAAGAAGTTTCTTTGAAAATCTTTTATAAGGGGCTGGGGATTTAGCTCAGTGGTAGAGCGCTTACCTAGGAAGCGCAAGGCCCTGGGTTCGGTCCCCAGCTCCGAAAAAAAGAACAAAAAAAAAATCTTTTATAAAATTCACTTCGACAAATTGAAAACTCTTTTCAAGTGAAATATTTAGGAACTCATTTAGTAATGATACGCTCTCTGAAGGAGACAGAAGAGAACATGAGTATGGTAGCATCACAACTTAGATTTCTACTTTTCAATACCAAGTTTTAATGTACAGTCTGATCATTCCATCTTCATGAACCAATGCAAGTATAGAACGCAATGCTGTCCCTCTCAAACTGTTCGTTGTTTTAAAAGTAAATCATGTGAATGGGCCTCAGCCTCTTAAAAGCCACACAGACTTTCTACAAGGCAGGTGAGGTCCTGATCTTCACAGTTCTTTCCATACCCAGGTGCTCATGTTTAGTGGACTCACCCCATCTGAAGCTCTATACACAGGAATAAAGGTTTCATGGACAAAGAGAAGCAAACTTACTAATACTTGCAGTTGAAAGATCTCTGTGGGCAGATATGGGAGCCAAAGACACTTTAGATCCTCTTATGCTTGAACAAAAATATACTAAGCACATCAGTTGAACATGATTAATATACCTTTCTGTACTCAGTTTCAAGATGATCCTGTGTGTGCTATGTCACCCAGGCTGTCCTCTAACTCAAGTATTCTGTGCCTCAGACTCCACTGTGCAAGGATAACAGGAGTACAACCCATACCAGCTCTATGATGGTCTTTAAGAAATAGTGTAGACAGATATTCTCCTTTCCTTTTGCAAAGACGTAAGAGAACTAGGATAATCTCCAAATGAAACACCAAAAGAACTTCAAATGTCTACTGACTTCGGATCCTACTCTGACATGGACACGGCCTACTACCTACTCACTGTCTACTACGTAGACACTGAGAAGTAGGTCCATGCCATTTTAGTCATCATCTATATGGCTGCATGAGTGACCTACTTGCTTCCTTTCCTTCTTGAGAGGCAGAGAAAACGTAAGGCCCACCATAGAGTGTTAACTTTCAGTTACGTACTGAGAGAAGCAAGGAGATGTTAGCTTTGATGTCACTCTTCACTAATACAGGTTTTTAAAGTAAATACAAGACAATTTCCATCCCAGTGAAATGTCTACATAAGGGGCTTGGATAAAGGGGATACAAATAGGCAAAGAAGAAATTAAGGTATCACTATTTGTAGATGACATGATAGTATACATAAGCAACCCCAAAAACTATATCACAGAATGCCTTTAACTGATAAACAACTTCAGCAAAGTGGTCAGATGTAAAATTAACTCAAATAAATCAGTTGCCTTCCTTTATACAAAGGATAAACAGTCTGAGAAAGAAATTAGGGAAACAACTCCCTTCATGATAGCCACAGACAATTAAAATATCTTGGGGTAACTCTAACCAAAAAAGTGAAAGATTTTATGAAAAGAACTTCAAGTCTCTCAAGAAAGAAATCGAAGAAGATCTCAGAAAATGGAGAGATCTCCCGTGCTCAAGGACTGGGAGAATTAACATAGTAGAAATAGACCAAAGGTAATCTACAGATTCAGTGAAATCCCCATCAAAATCCCAATATAATTATACAAAGACATTGAAAGAGCAATTCTCAAAGTTATCTAGAGAGGCAAAAAACCCAGAACAGCGAAAATAATTCTTAACAATAAATTCACCATCCCTGACCTCAAGCTCTAATACAGAGCAATAGTGATTAAAACTGCATAGTATTGATACAGAGACAGGCAGGTTGATCAGTGGAATAGAATTGAAGACCCAGAAATAAAACCACACACTTACACACACTTGTCCTTTTAAAAAGAAGCCAAAAATATACAGTGTATAAAAGAAAGCATCTTCAATAAATGGTGCTGGTCTAACTGGCTGTCTGTATATAGAAAAATGAAAATAGAACCATATTTGTCACCATGCACAAAGCTCAAGTACAAGTGGATCAAGGACCTCAACATAAAATAGACGCACTGAATCTAACAGAAGAGAAAGTAGGAAAGAGCCTTGAACTCGTTGGCACAGGGGGAAATTTCCTAAACAGAACTCCAATGGCTCATGCTCTAAGATCAAGAATTGATAAATGGGCCCTCGTGAAACTGGAAAGCTTCTGTAAGGCAAAGAACATAGTCAATAAGGCAAATCAGCATCCTACAGATTGGAAAAAAAAAACTTCACTAAGCCCATCTGACAGAAGGATAATATCCAATACATAAAGAACTCAAGAAGCTAACCAGTAAGACCAAACGACCCAATCAAATAATGGGGTTTAGAGCTAAACCGAGGATTCACAATAGAGGAATCTCGAATGGCTGAGAAGCACCTAAAGAAATGTTCAAATCCCTTAGTGATCAGAGATGTGCACCCAACCAATGCACAGAAGCTGCTGACCCCTGTGGTTGAATTAGGGAAAAGCTGGAAGAAGCTGAGGAGGGCGACCCTGTAGGAGGACCAGCAGGCTCAATTAACCTGGACACCTAAGATCTCTCAGACACTGGATCACCAACCAGACAGCATACACCAGCTGAGATATACAGCAGAGGACTCCTGGGTCTGGGTTCACTCAGAGAAGATGCTCCTAATCCTCAAGAGACTTGAGGCTCCAGGAAGTTTAGAAGTTTGCTGGGGTGGGTAGGGTGTCATCCTTGAGGAGACATGGGGGAGGGGTGAGAAGTTACACATGTGGAAATGTTGGGTTGCGGGAAGATGGGTCAGGAGGGGACTAAAATATGGAATGTAAAAATAAATAAATAAATAAATAAATAAATAAATAAATAAATAAATAAAACAAGACTTGAATAAACAATTTGCACCAGAGTCTTAGAAATAATTTTTTTTTCTTTTTTTCAGAGCTGGGGAATGAACCCAGGGCCTTGTGCTTGCTAGGCAAGCGCTCTACCACTGAGCTAAACCCCCAATCCCTTGGAAATATTTATAACCTCTATCATAAATTAAATGAATATTGTATCATTAGATTTAATTTTCACAAAGAAACCTCTTCTAAAAGTATGTATCAAAAAATTCTTAGTTGTTTGACATTAAAAAAAATACTAGTTCAGAGGTCTAGAATAAAGATCTAGTTCAAGATTTCATAACTCCACATGTTTCATATTGAATAAAATATGTTGCCACTTGATATAACAGAATTAATCCTAATAGAACATCATTTATGATTATATGACAATTAAATAATTGTACAATGTAGGAATATAATATGATAAGTATGATTCTTAAACTAGAATGAGAAAAGATATTTAAATACTAGGACACCTCCAATGTCTGTTAACTAAATCAGGTATTTAGAAGAGACTCAAAGATTTCAGTTTCATTTTGTGTTTTTACAAGGAACTAAAAATGAAAACCATTTTTGCTCAACTAAATAAAAGTGAGATAGAAAAGCTCCACATAAGTTTTTCAGTCCCATCTTAAAACATTCCAAGAAGCATTTGAAAGGTAGTTCAAAGCCATGGCAATTTCATTGCTGTGAGTTTTATATGTGTCATAAAGCTTCCTGCTATGGAATTTTTAGATCTAATTTCCATCCCCAGATAAGAACTGAAAGACAAATTACTTTTAAGCAGCAGCTTAGCTCTATTCACATTCTTCAAAATGATTTGAAATGGTCCAAAGCTTTTCAGAACACACAATGTTGACTGTATCTATTTTAAATTGTCTGCTCTTCCCCTCAGGAAGTTGTCTGGAGTCTGACTCAGTGGCTTCCTGGATAACCTCTGCAGCCTCGTGGTATGTGTCCATAAAAGCAGCCGTGCTCTCTGGGTGCACGCTGTCTTCTAAATCACAACTGTGTCGTGCTCCTCTATCTGCAAACGGGTTTTGTTATTTTACTTTACCCTTTCAATACTCTTTCCAAATACGAATGTAGCCAGTGCACACATAGCATGGCTGTTGTACTAGGCTGTGCATTTTCTGCAAATCCAGAAGGGATGCTGTTAACCAGTGAACTGTATTATGCCCAAAACAAGGTAGAATACAAGCATATTTTACAAAAAGTAAACACTGCATCATAAAGGCTAAGATCAAGGTCTTTGATACAAATTCCCTCTCACGTATATGTTTCAACAAGAAAACTCATTAAATGGAATACACATTTAATCCACAGACTGCCTGTTTTATTTCCTAACATAAGGCTTTTGTGAAAGATGCTATTTATTTACAATTTGCTACAATATTCTTTATACTATCCCTACTTAGATGGCATCCAAGTTAATAATAGATGGTTGTCATAATTCATGGCCTTGGAATTTTTTGTATAATTTTTATTGTCTTTTAACATCTGTAATTATTTTATCTGCATTTTATTATAGATCTCCATCTTTTCTATTATGTATAGAATAACAGACTGTGCTTTAGTCAGGTATTTTCAACAGAATCGAGGAATGGCTGCACAGACTTTAAGATTAAATTTTAAAAAGTACTATTTAGCTAAAATTAACATCCCCTGTCCCAATCTGGATCATTCCACAGTCAGAATAAAGACAAAATCATGCAAAACTACTGTCGAAACTATGGTAATGCTTACAGTTTCTCTATCAACATAATAGGATCTACATTGAAACTTTCTGTTAGATAAATAAATTTTACCCCAATTTGGTATATATGATACTTAAAATATTTCTTATTATATTAACAGCAAACCTATGGTAGCAATGGTCAATTCACAACAGCCAGTGGGAACAGTCTAGATGTTCCTAAACTGGTGTTCATAAGTTGATGAATGTATAATAAAAATGTGATACATTGACACAATTGGAAAAAGCATTTTTTTCTATAACTAGATAATTCATAAATAAAAACTAAAGAACTATTCAGAAACATATGCAACTTTTATGTAACAGACACTCCTTATGGCTGACCAGAAGGGAGCAGATACCAGAATTTTATACAATGATTAAGTGTTGTTTACAAGTTACTTAGCAATGCTGAATGAAAGGATTTGCCCTGTATTTCTCCTGCAAATAAGCTCACTCATGAAGAAGACAGTTCTAAATCCCCAGTATTCCATTAGCCAACTTTTACCTTATTATACAAAAATACCGGTCATGGCCTACTTTGAAGTAAGACAGGTTTATTTAGCTGCAGCTTTGAAAGTTCAAAGTCAAAAAACACCTTGATGTGACCCCTGATGAGGGTGACCCATGATAGCAGAGCATGGCAATTCAATTAACAGTCTCATCTCCAACCAATCACAGCAGAGAAAGAAAGGAGGAGGGAGGGTCCCACAATTCCTATTGGTACCAACTCTCCAATTACCAAAGGGCCACTCCTAATAAAAGCCTACCTCCCGATATTATGATGAGAATAAAGCCATCACAGAGAGAACTACAGAATGTTTGTATAAAAGGTCTCTCCCGCGCACCCCAGCTAGTTGATGAAGGGGTATATATGGCGAACGTGGGTGTGAGCTCTCTTTGGTCTTCCTTAAAAGTGACAGTACAGCATTAACTCTGTCCACATGATACTGCACAGAAACAAGTCAGGGTTAGGGTTACAAGGTGATGTCATGCACAGAAGGAAATCAGATGACCTAGGGAAACCTGTGTCATCATCATTTCCAACCATGATAATAAAGTACGGCTGCAAAGAGATAAACAGACAGACATATTGGGGGTAGGAGACTACTAAGTAACAACAGAATACTGCTCATGTTGCTACTCTACTGGCGATTTGTCCTCATGATCTGGATTACTGTTTCATTTAATAAACAATGCTGGGGGGATTTTACTATGCTTATTTAAGTTTTTTATTATTGCTGAATGTGCATGCACTGTATCTTGAGGATGTGGGTGTGCATGACAAAGCATGCATGTGGAAGTCAGAACATGACTTTGAGGGAATCAGTCCTCCCATCTTTCCATGAGTTCAGAGGATCAAACTCAGGAGAGCAGGCCTGTGTGGCAAAGTGCCTTCATGCATGATACTCTAAAATGCTTATTTTCCCCTAAACGTCCCTAAATGTAAGGATCATATACATTTCATCTCTTAAATAGTCATTCATCAAAACTACAAAATGAGCATTGGTATGTTACTGTTAATTAAATTTCAGAAGTTTGTTCCACCAAATTTTTGCATGGATTCCCCATTTCTGTTCCAGGATGTACAAGGAAGACACTAAGTATGAGTCTTTCCTTAATTTCCTTCGGTCTATCAGAGTTTCTCATTCTTTTGTTTATTGTGACATGGACAGCCTACCATTTGAATACTAACAGTCATATCTGTGTGAGTGTGGGATGTCCATGGGTATGTGGTTTTATGATATTGTCATCACTGTCATCAAGATTAAACTGAGATTGTGGATTTGGGAAGAGCACCTGAAAGTTGAAATGCTGTTAATACCACTACCTACAGGATGGGAGAAGGGATTAACGTGGGTGGCACTAGCCCTGATCATAAATAAAAGGTACCACATTTTCTTCATTTCCTATACTTTAGCAAAGAGAATCATACCCCCCTAAATTTTAAGGGTGTGTGTGTGTGTGTGTGTGTGTGTGTGTGTGTGTGTGTTTGTGAGTTTGAATTATGGTAGAAAGGGGAGGTGACTTATGAACTTCTTAAAGGGAGAACTATCTATATCAAATATTTAAAATTCCCCTGACAAAAATTCATCCCTTTTTTCATTTATTCCATTATTAATTTGTCAGTGTTTGTTTTATACTGTGAATTTTAATGAAATATCGAAAAAAATCTAAGCCATGAGTTTACTCTCAGTCGCCAGTGTGGGCTTGCAGACACTTCCGTCCACTGAGGGTTTCCAGCACATTTTAAGTCCTCAGCTTTATAAGACTTTCTACAGTAATGCTTTATTCTTCCTAACGCAGTCCTAAAAATCAATAATTTTCCTGAGGAGTTCTGGTTTATTTTATTGAAAAATAACATCTGGAAGCCAAAGGGCTGTGTCCACACCAGTCTTCATTTACAGCTACAACTAATGAAGGCTCACTGCTGATGGTTACAGTGGGAAGAATGCAGCGCCAAGGATAATTCATCAGCGTGAACTGCTGACGGTTGAAGACTAAATCCTGTTTTCCACTCCTCTGTAGAGAACTGCATGGTTTTATATTATTTCTTTCTGCTACTTTTATTTGAACTTCTTTAATATTTTTAATTTTTGTTTTTATAATTTTCCTTTGACAATTTTATTTATGAACTTAATATTTATAGATCCTGGATGTTTTAAAGTATAATTTAGTTTTCCTTTCTTTTTCTCACACAACATGTTTTCCCATGAAGAACAGGCTACTTTTAAACTCACTATTTAGCTAAGGTTGGTCTGGAATCCATGATCCTTCTACCTTAGCCTCTTAAATGCTGACGATTACAACAGAGTTATGTGATACCTGGTTGTCATTTTTTAAAAATCGTATTAACTGTTTTAACCATAGTATTTTGAATTCTACCGTTTCACAGTATATCATATAGCAAATTATATATTTTTAGTGACATCTCAAGTGTTTGTTCAGTCAGTATGATAACAGAGCTTGTACTATTGAATTGGCAAAAAGAGATTTAGCATTCTTTAATAACAAGACAAAATTAAGCCATTCTGTGAGTTGCTTTAGTGAAAGATGACATAAAGATGAGATCATTTGAAAAAAGATCATAGAAAAATATGGAAGTTCTTTAAGGAGTCATGACGATTCAAATATCCAGTTAATGTTTTGTTTCTGGAAACATTCCATGCTATTTCCTAATTCCTTTTAGTGAGATCAGGAGGAAAAAATATTATGCAATATAACCTTAATTAGTACAGGAAAGAAATGGAATCAATACTGTCCTAACTTTTCATTTTCTCTCCCTACAGAGGTTTCGATTTTTATAGTCCTATTTTCTCAGGCAAAGCAGCAATAGAACAGTAACCGTCCATAACGAGTTTTGAAAAATAACATGATTTCTCACCTTTCTAGAGAGAAAATCCTTTAGGGGAATGCTTACGAGTTTTCTTTCTGTTATTTGTGGCTCTTGGAGACTAGGAAATCACTTTATTATACTAGTGCCTTTGTCTTTTTCTATTTGGCATTATTGATTTGTCTCTACTCCATTTATTTCTGAGCACAGAACTGCACGAGAACTGATTGTTTAATTTGTTGTTTGTCAAAAATCTATCAGTAAGGTTTAGGGACTGGCACTTGCTACTTAGGCTCAATTGTGCGACACCTCTGAATTCCCACCTTGCACTTTACTCCAAGATGTAAATACGACAACAACATATGACACTTTAGAGACATATTTCTTAGCAAAATCTGACCAGTGTATGTCACGTCTTATATGTCCTCAGAAAATTCGTATTAAGAAAATCAAGAGTAGGAATGAGATGCTGGGGAGGATGTGGAGAAAGAGGAACACTCCTCCATTGTTTGTGGAATTGCAAGCTGATACAACCACTGTGGAAATCAGTCTGGAAGTTCCTCGGAAAATTGGACAGAGTACTATCTGAGGACACAGATATACCACTCCTGGGCATATCACCAAAAGATGCTCTAACATATAATGAAGACACATGCTCCACTATGTTCATAGCAGCCTTATTTATAATAGTCAGAAGCCAGAAAGAACCCAGATGTCCTTCAACAGAGGAATGGATACAGAAAATGTGGTACATCTACACAATGGAGTACTACTCAGCTATTAAAAAAATGACTTCATGAAATTCATAGGCAAATGGATGAAACTTGAAAATATTATCCTGAGTGAAGTAACACAGTCACAAAGGAACACACCTGGTATGCACTCACTGATAAGTGGATATTAGGAAAAAAGCTCAGAATACCCAAGATACAATTCACAGATCATATGAACCTCAAGAAGAAGGAAGACCAAAACCTGGATGCTTCAGTCCTTCTTAGAAGGGAGAACAAAATACTCACAGGAGGTAGATGGTGGGAGGCACTTAGAAGGAAGAGAGAAGGAGGAGGGGAAAAGCAGGGGACAAGATCAGGTGTAGGAGAAGGGGGAGATGTACAGAGGGTCAGGAAATTGAACAGAGATATGTAGCAATGGGGGAGGTAGCCATCATAAAGCCCCAGATGCCAAGAAAGCAAGAGCCTCCCAGGCCCCATTTGGAATGACATTATCTGAAATACCCAATAAAGTAGAGAGAAAACCTGTTGAGACCATATCCAGAGGTTAGGCATGACCCCCGGTTGAGGAATAGGGCCATAGACCCATTTCAAAACTTTTAACCCAAAATTGAACCTGTTTACAAGAAATACATAAACAGAGTATGGAGCAGAGACTGAAGGAAAGACCATCCAGAGACTGCACCACCTAGGGATCTATTCCATATACAGACACCGAACCCAGACACTATTGCTTATGTCAAGAAGTGCTTGCTGACAGAACCCTGATGTAGTTGTCTCCTGAGAGGCTCTGCCAGAGCCAGACCAATACAGATGCGGATGATTGCAGCCAACCATCAGACTTAGCATGGGGACCCCAATGGAGGAGTTAAAGGAAGGACTGAAGTATCTGAAGGGGTTTGCAACCCCATGGGAAGAACAACACTGTCAAACAACCAGGTCGCCCAGAGATCTCAGGGACTAAACCACCAACCAAAGAATATACGTGGAAGGACTCATGGCTCCAGCTGCATATGTAACAGAGGATGGGACTTATCTTACATCAGTGGAAGTGGAGGCCCTTGGTCCTCTGAAGGCTCAATGCTCCTGTGTAAGGGAATGCTAGGACAGTGAAGCAGAAGTTAGGGGTAGCACCCTCATAGACGCAGGAGTAATGGGGGCATGGGATAGGAGGTTTATGGAGGAGAAATATGGAAGGGGTATAACATTTGAAATCTAAATAAATAAAATAACCAATAAAAATTTTAAAGTATATAAATTTAAATATATGAATTATGAAAACATATTATAAATATAATTACACAAATCTTACCAGTAGTCTATGGATTAAATATTTTTAATTTTACCTTATTTTAATATATTAGGTTATAAACTCAGTAATCAAATTATTCTATATCTATTCCCACAGAAACAAAAAACAATCAAAAGGATTATTTGGCTATAATATATGAAGTATATATTAAATATCTAAGAAACCATATTATATATCAACTTTTTTCAGTTGCTCTTGTTAAAATTTATGAAAATATGGATAAACACACACACACACACACACACACACACATCCCCACACTGGTAGATTTTTCTACCCTACCCCTTCAGATAATTCTCCCAAGACATGCCCTCATAGACCAACCTACCCAGAAGTATTTCTCCTAATGATTTCAGACTTTATCAAGGTATCAATCAAGATTAACAATAAGAGAAACCCACAGGAGATTAGTAGCATTGCATTTCACAGTTTTTAAGAAGGTGGTTATTAAGTCTCTATTAGTATTGATTGTTGTCTGTCAGCCTTGGTAGCAAGTAATCTGTAAACAGAATTCCATATTTGCTTGTAAATCAAAGTAACCCTAAGTAACTGTGAGTATTGTGTCTTCTAAGGACTGTCCAACATCTGCTTCAGGAGAGTCAGTTTTCTATTACTGCAACAAGAGTTCTTCCCTAGAGGCAGGGGAGAGGGCTCAGTGGTGAAGAGTCCTGGCTATTTATCCAGAGGACCCAAGTGTATTCTCAGCACACAAGTGATGGCTCACAATTGTTTGTACTTCCAGTTCCTGTGAATCTGGTTCCCTCTTCTGGCTTCCTTGTGGAAGACATTTTTGTCTAATTCCATTTGTGGTCAGGTAATGCGGAACGTAAGGTGATGGTAACTGCTAACAGGAAGAGGTTTTCTGTTCTGACATTATTTAACATCCACGACACAGCGCTGTCAGGGGCGAGCGGAGCATAAAGCATGTTTTCATACGTGTGAGATACAGCGAACACCAATGACTCATTCCTAGGGCGTTTATAATCACCCATCTAAAATGGCGTGTGATTGCCGTTAAGAGCTGAGCAAATATTTGTTCTCATTTTGTCTTCTGAATGAATACTGCTTGTCACTTCCCCTAACACTGTGTGAGTCCTCCACTGAGGATAGAAAGGCATGAACTGAACAGCATCTCAAAAGCAGTGTTTGCATAAAGAATGGTGTTGTCATGAGGCTCCTGTTTCTGTTGAAACTCAACAATGAACAGAGGGACAAATAGCTGACAACTTATGGACCTGTGGGGGTGTGTGTGTGTGTGTGTGTGTGTGTGTGTGTGTGTGTGTTTGTGTGTTGCTCTCATGTGCACCTGTACTCTGTGTGAATGTGTGTTCGTATATGTATATTTGATATCTGATATGGTTTGAACTTCAAAAAGTCAGATGTTGTAAATGTGTGAGGATTACAAGCGGGGCTCTTTGGAGTTGATTGGCTCATGAGCCTTCCTTCCTAGTAAATGTGGTTAACTGTTTTAAGGGCCTCACACTTTGACTATTTGTCCTCTGCATTCTGCAATGTGAAGACACAGAGTCGCTCACTGACTTATGCATCCCTTACTATACAACTCAGCTGATCTAGAGCGTCCTCTCTTCCAGAACCGAGATAAGCACATTTCTATCCCTTATGAGTTACTCAGCCTCAGACAGTCATAAGTAGGATGAAAGAGAGAATGGTGGTGCCCAACACACCTGATAATCTTCACACTCAACCGGAAGGAACTTTCACTTTGTTCTATTAAAAACACAGAGACCTGGACCTACAGTGAAGATGTCTTAACATTATCGAATTTGCCAAACTTCACAAACCAAACTTAAATATGAGGGATTTTTCTACAGCAAATGCTGATATATATGAGAACATAACTCAGAAAGGTGTTCGGTAATTGAGAAAAATACTTTGTTTATTACAGACCATAATAGCCTGAGGCAATTTACTCCTGAGTGCTAAGGAAAAGAGTGTTCTTTGAAGTCAGGGAAGTAGAAGCAGATAGATGCTTTTCTAAAGAATTTATTCTGTGTTACAAGTAGAGGGAAGTAGATGCAGATAGATGTGTTTCCAAAGAATTTATTCTATCTCTAAAGTTGTAAACAAAATTGGAACTCAAGTCTTTGTTAAAAATATGGACAGTAGAAAGGATACTGTGGTTTATTTTATAAAGTAAACAGGAATTGTTCTCTAACCTTAGTTTACAGAGCATATAAAAATGCGTAGTAGATTGAACTACATATATTCTAAAAGACACAGTTATCAAGTGTGTAGCACAACACAGCTCTTAGCATTAGAATTCAGGCTGATTCATTTTGTAGATGGATGTGAGTCAAGACAATCCACCATTGACCATCAAGTTCCCTGTACATGCTTGCTGTGAACTCCAAAACACGGTAAGCCCTGGCCACTCTTTTCCTGCCCATTTCCCAGAGTTTTCTTTGAAGCAAAAGATGCAGCATGTCTTCCCAAGAGCAACCTGCGTCTATGTGGTGTAAAAGCTATGACTCTACCAAGCCGAGCTCTTTCTCTATTCATAAAGGATGCTGCAGTCCCTTGTTTCTGCCTTGGCCTCCTGAGCTCTGGGACCATATCTGTTCTCTTCCATACCTGGTGTCACATAATATTTTACCCATCAGACATTAAATTTCATGGAGAGAGATATTAAAGTTAAATACGATTGCATTATTTAGAATTTCTTATCTTCTGATGAAGTAGCTGGCAGACGCCATTTGAGAAGACGTTAATTTGCTCTCACTATGTAGGAGGACAGTCTCATCAGAGTGGATGAAGCAGCTCTGTGTATGGCAATGGGAGACGTAACTTGTCACCACAGATATACCTGCTTCCTATCCCGAAGGTTCCAAAACACCTCCCAAAACAGTGTTGCCATCTAAGGATCAACTCTTCAAACATAAGGCTTGGGGACATTTCACACCCAAAGCACAAAAATACCTAGGAAAATAACTGTATAAAATAAACTTATAATGGATGTTTATTGAAAAAGGAGTTGGGAAAACTGTAGGAAAAGTAATTTCTTTCTGATACATTTGGCTGATTTTTAGGAATGAAGACAGGGTGTGATGATGTAGTCCTGACTGTCCTGGAACTCAGTTTGTTGACCGAGCTGGCCTCAGAGTCGCAGACCTGCCTGCCTCTTTCTTCTGACTGATGGGATTCAGGGTGTGTGTCACCATGACTCTGGCTTATACAGTTCAATAAGAGCTTTCTGAACAGTAGTCTATTATGTGCAGGGCTGTGTGGGAAGATGCGGTAAGTAAGAAAGATTGAGTCCCACTGTTTTCTTTTGTTATTCTCCTTCCCAGGAGCCTTTTATCAAGATGGTTAGTTTAATTTGAGATTCGCAAGATACCATTTCTGTTCTTGAGTTTCTCTTAAGTTCTAATTTAAGTGAACATGAATTGTCTATAGAGGTGGGGTTTAAACCATAACTATGGGCGCAGTAATGAGAGGACTGAGTGAAAGTCTAATGAATGGGTGTAAGCAATGACATGGAGATTTGCAGGTGCTGTGGCCTCAACTGTGACCCCCTAATACCCACACGCAGAAGCTCTAACACTCCAGTGGGGTAATCAGACTCCTCAGGGACAGACCCTTCAGAATATGATAATGGTTAGGCTGAATCATAGGCTGGGCCCGAATCCTGCAGCACTGTGGACAGTACAGAGATGCTGTAATGTATGTAGGGAACAACTACATGAGGTCTTACTTGAGGAAAACTACCACAAATTCCTTTCACCAGAATTCAAACTGAATGGAAGCTTAGCCTCGAGCACATAGACACCAGAACTGTAACACCGTAAATACACAACAATGTAGGTACACAGGTTCATTCCAGGAAGTCTGGGGTATGTTGCCATGACAGCAAATAGATGAGTCCTGCAAGCAGCTCCGGAACGTCACCTAAGCTTTTTTCTTGAGGAAAGTGGTTATTATTATGACAGATTCAAATAGACTTGGTTATTTAAAAAAGAAAAACAGGGATGGCTATACTTAAGGTAAAAGATACAACCGAAAAGTCTGTCTCGGAGCAGAACGAGATTAGCTTAGCTCATGGTTTCAGAGGTATTCACCATCATGGCAGGAGACAGTTACTGGGCAGAGGTCTTCTGATGATGACACTCAAACTGGAAGAAGCACTTAAGCTTACCTGCTCCTTTTTTTTCTCCCAGCTAATGAAAGCACACCTCCCACCGTCTAGGTGTGTCTTCCCTCCCCAGTCGACTCTGCAGAACTGCCTTTACAAGCACACCTCTGACATGCTTAGCCAATCTCCTAGAAGATTTTAAATCTAGTCAAGTTGACAGTGAAGATGAACTGTCAGAATAACTAACTCACTGTGAATCCAGGGAGACTTTTCTGAGACTTATGAGCTACTACTGGAAATCTTTTATATACCTTTAGCTAACTTATGCTCTTACATAGCACAGACAATGCTTAGAACAATCATTCAGATACTTGAAAAGTGATATCCTTTCTTTTTACAGTTCTTAGAATGTGCTATGCGCTTTCCCACTTTATAATGTACTCAGATAATGTACATGCCTGTTAATACTCAGAGAACATACATGATGTGCTCAGAATACGGTATAATCATGAGTGCAGATAATGCGCATGGCTGTTAATACTCAGAGAACAGACACAATGTGTTCCAGAATGCATTACAATCATGTGTGCCACTCAGAGTAATTGCAGCAGGCCGTTTTCCCTTGTCAGCTTCAGTCTTCTTCTCATTCTCCAAGGCTCACTGCTGGGATTTGTTTAACTCTCTCTTATTCTCAACTAACGAGAACTGTGCTCATCCACTCCTTGGCGCAAGGCATCTCTTCCTATTGATCTTTGCTGCATTTTAATTTGCACTGATAATTAGTTTTGTTTTTCAGCTAGGACTTTTCCAGGGCACAGTCTCCTTCATGCATACCTGAATGCACAATATCCCTGGCAATTCCAAATGCGCTTATTTCCCCTTCTCTTCTTCTGCTTGCATGCTTTGGTTAATTTTACCTCACAAATTTCATTCCAGCAGATTTACAATTTTAAATTATTAATAATCCAGTATATTGAAAAAATTACATGTGTAAATTTTAAGGCCCTATAAAGCATTGTCTATTCATTTAAACATATAAAGGGTTTGCCTATATGCTAGAAGTTAATATTTTTATCTCCTTGAGATTTATTACATAATCCTGCTCAGTGTAAAATTTTAAATAAAATGTATTTATTTTAGTAAACCAATCTAGTGTTCCAAAATTGTTTTTCAATATTGATTCAATTCCTGAGACTAGTATAGTAATGGAAAGTTAAATTTGAATTAGAAGACTTGTCCATTTCTGAAGTACTTATTTAGCATGTAAAGATAAAAAAATATAATGTCAAGTACCTAGACAGGCTCTGAAATATACATTTATTGGTGAAAATTCTCCAATAGCAAAGCAGCTACATAGAACTCAATTTCCACTTCTCTTTTTAAGCTCCATAGGAAAATGTTTAAATTTAATTGTTAATAGGAAGGGAATTTTTATTTCAGGATCTTAAGAGAAATAGACCCGATAGAACATGATGTGTTATGGTGAACTGCCTCGCGTGTCTGTGGAGACTGACGAAGGAGTGGGAGGCCCCGTACACTCGGCAGTGCAGCTCTGAGAAACAGAGCTTACTAGTAATAGAGCAGGATAACTAATACCAACCCAGGGAGATGGGATCAAATGTTATAAATTATTTTATCCTGAAAATACATTGTGAGTGTAAGGGTATTTTTCTTTACTCAGAAATGAAGCTGGGCCATCAAGTAATCTACACAACAAAGCTCAGATTGTTAAGTCTACGTTTTCCTAGGCACTATCAATGAATACAAATACTACCGACACTGATCTAAATTTTATAGCAATGTAGATTTATTGGTTTTGTTTCCTATTTTTCAAAAATAATATTTTAATAGTTGTTAAGTGTTCAGCTTGTGTCAGATATCTAGTCATTTCTTAATAAGCATTGAGAATTCACCGATTCTAAATTACTTAATTTTTTTTTAATGTAAAACTTTAAATCTGTACTGTCTTAAAATTGTGTAAAGTCATGTAAACAACAAGAGGGATGGTATATGCTAACAATAATATCCTATTTAGGAAATGAAGTGGCAGGATGTAAATCACTGCATACAGCTGAAAGATCAAAATATGTTACCCTGTCTCTCACCAGGAGGATACACCAGCCTGAGTTTTCTACAAGGAAAAAAATATAAAATATTGAGCAACAATCACCTCTTGAATTATATTCAATGTGGAAAATAGGTGATATTAAGAAAAGTTTATGTGGAAGGAGCTTGCAACCCAATAAGAAAAACAATAACAAACAACTAGAGCTCCCAGGGACTAAACCACTACTGAAAGACTACACATGGACTGACCCAGGGCTCCAACTGCATACAGAAGAGAATAGCCTTGTTGGGCACCAATCAGTCCAGAGGTTCCTCAGAAAATTGGACATTGCACTACCTGAGGACCCAGCTATACCTCTCCTGGGCATATACCCAAAAAAAATGCTCCAACATACAACAAAGACACATGCTCCACTATGTTCATAGCAGCCTTATTTATAATAGCCAGAAGCTGGAAAGAACCCAGATGCCCTTCAACAGAGGAATAGATTTAAAAAATGTGGTACATCTACACAATGGAGTACTACTCAGCTATCAAAAACAACAACTTCATGAAATACTTAGACAAATAGAATGAACTAAATAATAACCCAATCACAGAAAAACACACTTGGTATGCACTCATTGATAAGTAGATTAGCCCAAAAGCTCAAATTACCCAAGATGTAATCCACAGACCACAGGAAGCTCAAGAAGAAGGATGACCAAAATGCGGATGCTCCCACTCCTTATAATGGGGAAAAAACATACATAGGAGGGGATATGGAAGCAAAGTTTAGAGCAGCGACAGTAGTAACAGCCATTCAGAGCCTGCCCAACATGTGGCCCATATATATACAGCTACCAAAACTAGATAAGATTGATGAAGCTCAAAAGTGCATGCTGAAAGGGACCGGATATAGATCTCTCCTGAGAGACACATCCAGAGCATGTCCAATCCAGAGGTCAATGCTAGCAGCAAACCACTGAACTGAGAATAGGACCCCCTTATGGGGAATTAAAGGAATGGTTGAAAGGGCTAAAGGAGCTTGCAACCCCAGAAGAACAACAACGCCAAGCAACCAGAGCTTCCAGGGACTAAACCACTACCCAAAGACTATACATGGATTGACCCAGGGCTCCAACTCATAGGTAGCAATGAATATCCTAGTAAGATCACCAGTGGAAGGGGAAGTCCTTGGTCCTGCCAAGGTTGGACCCCCAGTGCAGAGGAATGGGGGGGGCAGTAAGGGGAATGTATAGGGGAAATACCTGTATGGGGGAGGGGAAGGGTAGGGTTGGAGGTTATGGACAGGAAACCGGGAAGGGAATAACATTTGAAAGGTAAGAAATATATCTAATAAAAAAAAAAAGAAAAAAGAAAATGAAAAAAAAAAAAGGAAAGTTTATGGGACTGTTTCAGTATACAGAGTTCTAGGTAGGAGAAATATTGATGAGTCAAATGAATGAATCTCATGGTGTAGCCCTTTAAAATGAAATCAGATGAGCATCAAGGTTCAGAACAAAGCTGACATTAGTTACTGTCCAAAACCACCAGTTGGTTCTAGTGCAGTGGTTCAGAACCTATGGGTTGTGACCTCAGTGGGCATTGAAAGTTCATTTCATAAGCATTTTCTAGGACCACTGGGAAACATAGGTATTTACACAGCAATTCACAGTGGAAGAAAATTATAGTTATGAAGTAGGAACAAGAAAATTTTATGATTGGTGTCCACTACAACATGAGAAACTGTATTAAAGGGTCTCAGCCCACTTCTCTAGAAGGATGGTTCATAAAGTGCTGAATTTATTGCAATGCTTTCAAATACAGAGATTTTTCTCATGGATGGATCAAGTTTCTATAATTGAATTTTAATGCGATGATAACTTTTTGAGAATAATTATTAATTTAAATTAAATTACTGGGTGTGGTAGTTTGAATGAAAATGTCAACTATAGGCCATAGGGCATGGCGCTATTAGGAGGGGTGGCCGTGTGGGAGTGGTACAGCCTTGCTAGAGAAAGTGAGTCTCTGGGGGTAGGCTTGAGGCATCTTGCAGTTTCTGTGTTGTAACTGTTTCTTCTGAACTGAAAATTTCCATTAAGGCTAAGGAAGTATTAAAAACATGTAAGAAGCCCCTGAAACATTTGTATTCACAGAGTTCTCTTCCCAGCACAATATAGGTGATAATATAATTAATAATAATAATAGTAGTAGTAGTAGTAGTAGTAGTAGTAGTAGTAGTAGTAGTAGTAGCACCAGCACTAGCACCAGCATCAGCACCAGCACCAGCACCAGCACCAGCACCAGCACCAGCACCAGCACCAGCACCAGCACCAGCACCAGCACCAGCACCAGCACCAGCAGCAGTAGTACCCTGGGAGAGGAGACTCTCAGACTGACTAAGCTGCTGGTAAATTGTTCAGGAGCCCCAGATATGCAGCTTTCCTGAGTTCTCTCCTATTCCAATTTTGAGATGTGCTTTTTAGTGATATAGCTGCCCTTGGCCCACCTATCTAGGTACCTGTTAGTGGCCCCACATTATAGCCCTATAAGTGACACTCAGAATACCACTGATTCACTAGGCTAAACCTGGGTGGCATTGTGAATTTTGTCAGTTGTCTACTGGTAATTTCTTCAAGTCTTTCCAGAAAAAGTCATACAATATTCTAAGTACGTATAGAAATTATTAAAATTACATGTTTTATACAAAGGTGGAAAGAAGGACAGAAAAGAGAAGAAGGCAAAGAAAAAGATGTAAACTGGTACTTAAAATCATTTAAAACTCATCACCCTATTTTTCCCCCAACTGAAACAATTACTTCTACAGCTGGTCAACCGCATTAAGGTTTCACTGTCTAAAGAGAATTGACCACCCCTTCTCACAGACAAAAATACAACTACAGCGTGTCCATTGTTTCATGAAGTAGGTACTGCTTCTTCGGCTGTTAACTTTAGCTGCCCATATCACACACTTCATATTCTCACTGGTAAGGTATGAAAAACCTTCACAATAATGTCACACTCTCATTCTGTATGAGATCATGTCATCACAGTATTGGCCTCAGTCTAGAAAACCAATTATTTCATATACGTCTCAGAGATATGAAGGGTAATTAATGGTGGTGTTTCAACAGTGATATCTAAGTGAAGACATGGAACAATGTACAGAAGGATGTACAAAAAGACAATGCAGTACATTGCTGATGGCAGAGACATTTTTGTCATTATTAATAATTCTCTACTTCTCACTTATCTCACCTTCACGACTTTCTTCTTTTGCAGATATCCTTAGTACCTTATTGAAACAATAATGGCTTTAATGAAGAATACCAGACAATGCTAAAGTCTCGCTGGAAGTGGAATAAAATGCAAATCTCAGAGCCCATACTTCAGACAAAGACAAAGCACTGAGCATGAAAATCCTGGCATATCTTAGGAGTAAGAGGAGGAGGTATTTAATGACCAAGGAATTGGGATTCCACAAGGTAATATGAAAGAAGGTTCAGGGGGTGTTTCTGAGGAGTCGAAATATTGGAGGAAGTGGAGATAGCATTAAAACAAATTCTAAGAACATGTCTGTGTGATTCATCTGTACTCCTGATTTATAGAAAAGCTTTTAAGAATATACAAATCATTCTCTGACCTGAGTTCAGTCTGTTCTCATACTTATACTTTGTTACTGTGAAGTTTGGACCAGGAGCTGTAGAGCTCTGTATGACTTATGCACAATTAATTTCCCTGATATTTGCACATTAATTTTAACTCACTGGTTTTATTTAAAGTAAAGGTTATGAATTCCAACTTTAAAATAAAATAAAATGGTCTTTCTGCCAAGAAAAGCACAGACATGTATGTGATCTAGGTGATCTCATTCAATAGCTGCAATGTGTCACAGATCTGCTTAGTAGATAGATATTGAAAGCATCAGATTGTCAATAGAAATAGAATATACATGTTCATTCAAAGCACAATATACTTAAAATTATAGAAAAATATAAGCTTTCTATTATTGTATGTTAAATACAACAACTGAATAAAAATTATAAGCAAATTAGCTCATATCAGATAAAATTCAAATTGGTATCAAATAGGTAATTTATACAATACATTTATACATACATAATTGTATTCAACTTAGCATGATAAAACAACTGATATAACACAATAAAACAGAAAATTACAGATACACTATATAATTCTTTTCTAAAAGCATTGAAGGACAAACTTGGTGTCATACAGTGAAGTGCTATACCACTGATGTGTTTGTGCTTGTGTGTTGTGTGTGTGTGTGTGTGTGTGTGTGTCTGTCTGTCTGTCTGTCTCTGTCTGTGTGTGTATTTACCTGCTTGCATTATCTTTTGTCTCCACATATCAATTAATCCATTTTCTTTGATTTGTTTCATTCAGTTTTAGAAGGTACATTGACCAGGTCACAGTTGTAATAACAAAGATGTGGCTAAGTGGCAATGACCTTTGTGTAGTCAGAGTCACCATTTCAAAACCTCGAGACTAGTAACAAATTCGAGAAAAGTTTGTCAAGTGACTGGTCCAAAAATATTGTGGTCCTTCACTTCTTTTACAGAACAACAAGGTGGATTTTAACTGGAAAAAAGATAACCAAAACATATCTACTGATTATGTGTAATTATCATTTTTTTCACTTGGGGTGCTCAGTCATGTTATTTATCCTACAGAACCATGACTAAAAATCAATGACTAGTAAAAGCACTTCAACATGTATTTGTTAAAAATTTTAGATGGGGTAGCTTTCACACAGAGAAAATGGCAATCATAACATTATGTATTGCATTCACATGATTCTTTTTATACTGAGTGATTATAAAAATGTGTGTATGTGTCCTGGTATAATTTGGATTGAACTGATTTTCTACATGAAGAATTTCACTTTCAGATAGGCAATAAGGTTTTGTCAACAGTTTTATTTGAACATGGTTCTTACTGTGTGTTTCCTTTGAAATCTCAAGGACAGAGACCAAAGTCCAAACTAATTAGGAGCGGAGTGTTGTTTTCCATCATGTTCCCTTCTGCATGATCTCTGTATGCAATTTTTTCATTTACTGGACACACATTTTCAAAGGCCTACCAATCTATCATGTTTATTGTACTGAATAAATAATTAAAAGAAAAATCTATTTTCCTATAACACTTGTACACAACACAACAGAGAATGCTTTCTGAAAGTCATTCAAGTCAATGAAGATGGAACACTTCCTATAGGGCCAGAGCTGGCATTTGAGTTCAGTCTAACAACTAGGCAGAGGTCTCTATAGATAACAGGAAAAGAATATTGTCATAAAATAAGAAGAATAGAGGAATCCATAGTAGCATCAGCCAAGCAGGGGATTCTTGAGGACATGAGTTGCATCTAACTCATTACTGAACCACCAAGTAAGAAAATCTGATACATGTTCTAGTTTAGGGTCATTTCAAACATTCAAGATAAAACCTGTTTATTCAATCCTGTCCCAGTACTGGAAGCCTTGCTTGGTGACAAGAGATAGTCAGTATGCACTCCATATACTTCACTATTAGAAATTTTTATTAAAGTCATCTTCATATATTTTAGAAAATTCCTCTGCACTAGATTTCCATGTCATCCCTCAAATGCCCTCTAATTCCAACTGTGGTCTCTCCCGATACCTCTTCCTTCAACCCTAATTTCCCTCTTCCTCCCCACTTGATCCTACCATTCCCATCCCTACTTGCCACTAGTTCACCCATAAAATCTATTCTAATTCCCACTACCAGAAAGATCCATGTGCCTTGTCCTCAAAGTTCCTATCTCTATACCTAACCTTTCTGGGTCTATAGATTGTTGCTGTTCATCATTTATTTATGGTTAATATACACATATAAGAGAAGACATACCATATTTATCTTTCTGGTTTGGGGTTACCTCTAGCAAGATGATTTTTTTTCAACTTCTATACACTTGCCTGCAAATTTTATAAAAAAAATAATTAACAGCTAAGTAACATTCCACTGTATAGATGTACCACATTTTCTTTACCCATTTTTCTGTCTAGGAACATTAGGTTGTTACCAATTTCAGAATATTGTGAATAGGGCACCAAAGAATATCCTTGAGCAAGTGTTGCTGTGATAGGACTAAGTATCTTTTGATGTCCAAAAGTGGATCTTGGGGTAGATAAATTCCCAACTTTTTGAGGAAATGTTATATTACATTTAGTTAAGTTGTTGGCTAAGAGCATCTCAGGCAAATCGCTAAATAACCCAACTAGTGCTATGACCATGGGTTACTTTCTACACACTGATATTGGGGCCACATTGCAAAGAACAACACCCACTCATTGAACATGAGAAGTTGAGCTGGTGCCTACATGAAGCATTCATACTTATGTTCTAGTGTCCTTGGTGAGGAAAGTACTCTTCAGGCTACCCAAAGTGAAACGTAAACACCAACCCAACAGAAAACCTTTGACCTAAAATTTTTCCTGCCTGCAAGATATATTAGGGCTACATAGAACTTGTTGGAGTCACAAACCAAAGTCTGATTTGACTTAAGACCTACTCCATGAGATAGAAACCATACTTGAAACTACTTAGGTGACCAACAACCAGAGACTGAATAGCCCAGAGACTAAAGTAAAACCAAATATTACTAGTATTCCAAAAGAATCAATAACGTGACTCCTCTTCATACTCAGTTCTACTCATAGATTGGTGCCTTGTTCAGTTATCATCAGGAGGCTTCCACATATAGCAAGTGGGAACAAATACAGAAATATGGAGACTCACAGCCAGATATTTTTTCCAAGATAGACCTTGGTACACTTATCTCTAAATGGGTTGTCTTTGTCTAATTCCTCCCTTCAAAGCTCAGAGAAGTTCATGGGAATGGTGGCATAAGAAGTTTAAGAGCCATAGGTGAGAGTAGACATAAGAAGAAAAAGACCCTCTGAATCAAATGAACAAAGCACATATAAACGGAGAGACTGCAATAGCAATAACAGGGCCTAGATACGGCCGCATCAGGCCTTCTGTGTGTATATTATAATTCTAAGCTCAGTATGTTTATGCAAATTCTGAGTGTGTGAATGAGTGGGTCTTTCATTCTTTTTTCTGTACCTGTGGTTCTTTTCCTTCTTTTGGGTTGCTTTGTCCAAACCTGATGTACTACTTTGTTTATCTTTTGTTTTATTTTGCAAAAACAATATCAAGTCAATTGCAATATTCCAAACATTCAAGGTAACAGTTACATACAGAGAGAATAATCTAGAGTATAATTTAAAATATACCAAAAACCAAGACTTTTATCAATGGTATACAGCATTTATATAAGATGGTAAGATGGGGATCAGAGAGAGTTGGAAATAAGAAACTGTGAATGAACTTTGAGAATACACAGTATGCACAGTTAACAACAATACAGGTGGGCTTTTTATGAGTAATATGCACAAACAGAGTTACCAAATTGTACAGCATTAAAAGAAATGAAGCTAAACTTTTGCCCCAGCAAACCCATTTGTATAATATAAAATGTCAACTTATCATTCATTATATTTCCTGAACTTATTCCATCTAGCCTCATAGTAGAGCCGAGAACACCTTTCCTTCATTTTCTTCTCAAGGACCAGCATAACATTTGCCACTTGGAGCATTAGAATTTGCTTAAAGATCCAGGAGTTGATCCCAGGTTTGAGTTTGAGATCATGCCATCCTAATGCAAAATCTCTAGGGAGGCCTGAGGGTCACTTGCTTTCTGTTCCTTTGTTCTGCTGATCCTGCACTAAGGTTTTTCATTTCCATTGTAAAACCAATAAATCAGCATATGTTGCCTGAGGAGTTTTAACCTCTTAAGATGCAATCAAATTGCTCCATCAGAGTGACTCTGGAAAATTGATCTGCACATGACTGCAAGAGAGAAAGAACTTCTATGAATATAAGTAAAATGTACCACTGATTTATAGGATAATGCTAAGTGGATCTTGAAGAGTTGAGCAATGCTGTTATACTTAGAAGAATCTGACCCTACTTATACCAAAGAGGACAGGATGTTGTCTATTAGTAACTCTGACTAACTGCCATGTTGGTACAACTGTATAAAAGAGAAATTACTTTTATTTCCTTCTACCTAGTTTTATTCTTTTCAATAAGGGGGTGGGGAGAGGGTGGTGTGTAAATAAGATGGACCAAAGAAAGATGATCAATTTTATATTAACATACCTATGGAAGTGGTCATTAATCAATAACTCAAGACATTATTACAGTTTGGGTTATATATTATCAAATAAATGTCTTTAAAATTGTCACAGACAGGCCAAGACAAAGGACTGAAGATCTAGAAGCTTCCAAATGCAGGAATATAAAATATGGAATTAGTATATAAGGACTAGCTAGAATAGCTTGCTACACAGACCCATCTCATGCTTGGCCTTTACACTTAAGAGGGTAAAGCTGTTCCTAGAGATTAATTTCTGCCTCTCATGCTAAAGAAAAGGAGATGGGGGCACCCTAAGCAAGTGGAGGAAGTAGGAGGGTTTGTCTTGTATCTGCTTCTTCCCAACTGCCTTTGACTCACACGCATCTGCGTATATTTTAGAGTGGCCTATCCAGTTGCCTCTGTTACCTCAGCAATGGTATCAGCAGGCATGCTGACATTGTTTCAGTTACCTTCATGATAGTAAAAATGTTTACCATTTCTGATGGATGTGAAAAGAAGTAAACACTGTAGACACAATTAATTCCTGGAACCTGTTTCTCTGTAATTGTATAGCATTCTAATCTTTGTTTTCAGTTGACTGTTAAACCATGTGCCTTTGTAGTGACTTTCCTTACTTATACTTGATATAAATTTTCACCATAATTGGGTATTTGAGTGCACTACATGAGTTTTAGCATATTAGCTTCATCTTTCAAAGTGTACTTCAAATGATTAATATTGGCAAATTATTGCCAATGTATAATTTTCAAATTTCTTCTGTTCAACTCTGCCATCCTTGTAGATTAGCCACACAAGAGAGGCTTCGAATTTTCATTTCCAAAGAAGGGAGGTGGGAGAAGCTAGGGAGAGGAAGAGGGGGAGGAAGAGGGGAGAGGGAAGAAGGAGGGAGAGATGGAGGGAGAGAGAGAGAGAGAGAGAGAGAGAGAGAGAGAGAGAGAGAGAGAGAGAGGGAGAGGATCTTGAAGTAGTTGGGAGGTGGAATATGATGAAAATATGAAATTCTCAAAGAATAGATTTTAAAATAAAATTTACTTTTCCTCTTTTTGCTAGGGCATTAGGAAACCAGAGAAAAGCACAAGTCTCTTGACACCCTACCTTTCCACTTCCCTCTTTGATGAAGCATTATTTACATAGTAAATTTAACCAGACACAGATTACATAGGTAATAGCTTTACATAGGTAATAGTTTCCTGGAGTTTGTATACCTTATATATACATTGGAGAAGCTGCATGGCTTCTTTGTGTCTTCACAGTTTCATCCAGTCTTATGTTCACAAACTGCTTTTCTGCTTCATTGATATTATAATCAGGTGACCGTGTTGTCAGTGTAATAATTATGGATCTCATATCAAAGAAAAACCAATGAATCATAACTGCTGAAATCACCAAGCAATATATGAAGCTCATGAACATGAGCAATAAATGAGGGGTTGAAAGTTCTAAAAATAGTATTGTCCCTTTTCTTACAGAATTGAGCACCAATTTCTCCCTCTTGCTCTGCTGAATGCCATGTAAAATGTAATCCGAGCATGTTTTGCTAAACTAGCAATACTGTTGCTTCCTACTTCTATGCCCCCATAGAATAGAATCCAACTTTCCCATTGTAAGTGGGATCATCAGCAACAATCCTCGCCTTCAAAGTTTTGTGTTGTTATGAATAGAAAATAATAATTGCTTCTTTCTGTTGTTATCACAAGCTCATGTAGTGTTCAAATGTAATGAATGCGGAGAAAAGATGAATGGGTAAAAGGAATTGAAAAATGAAACCAGTCATTTAAAGAGGGTAGTGAGGAAGTCTACCAATACAGCTGCAATGCATTAAATTAGAGTTAATTGTTTCAAAGTTTTCATCAAAATTCTTGAGGGGGAGTTGTTGGCATGGTGAAGAGAGAAGGGCAAGCTATGCTAGGCATTTTGAATTATTCTAAACGTCCCTACATTCATTTTTATTTCACATGCTTAAAGGGAAAGAAAGTAGAGAATTAGAACCACCTTCCCTAATTCATGCTCCAGTCCCTGGTTACAAAACTATCATATACATCTTTTTTTTTTTTTCTGGAACTGAGGACCGAACTCAGGGCCTTGTGCTTGCTAGGCAAGCGCTCTACCACTGAGCTAAATCCCCAACCCTTATCATATACATTTTGTGCCTTTGATGTTTTGCTGTTTGTGGAATGGACATTTTAAATGCTGAGACTGGGAAAAGTTTGAAGAACAACTATCTCACATCAGTATGTCCATTTTTCTTTTTCTTTTTTGCCATACGTGTGTCAAATATTTACAGCCATGCCCATGCCCATGCAGAGTCCAGAGTGGGATTTTTGACCCTTTTCCTTTGCCTGGCTCTCTGCCTTTTTACTTGGGGTTGGGGTCTTTCTCAGAATTGGAAGCTCACTGGCTTTTCTGCTGGGCTCCTGAGCACTGGCGTCTCAAAGAACTGGCAGCTTTGAATCAGCACTACCAGAGTAGTTATCCAACAGAAATAAATAAGATCTACACACCAGTTCCTCCATCCCATTCCAGGATAATACTGGTATTAGGTATTAGGACATGGGCTTGGTGGTACAGTCATGTAATCCCAGATACTTTGACCTCCAAAGAGAAACTGGAAAGAGTATACACTAGCAACTTGACAGAACACCTGAAATCTCTAGAAAAAAAGAAACAAATACACGGAAGAGGAATAGATGGCAGGAAGTAATCAAACTCACACCTGAAATCAACCAAGTAGAAACTAAAAGAACTATACAAAGAATCAATAAAATGAGGGCTAGATGCCATTATGTAGGGGAATGACAAGGTAGGGAGGATACAGGGAGTGGATGGGATAGAGATTTTTTGGATTGGAAACCAGGAAAGGGTGTAGCATTTGAAACTCAAATAAGAAAATATCTAATAATTTTTTTTCAAAAAGAAAGAGAATAGTATAATTCTCAAATAAATATAACACAATGACAATAGCAACAGCAAAATGTAAAATAATAATAGTAATAAAACCTAAAAGTTGAACAAATACTAGCTACCTCTCCATGATTGCTATACTCTACTACTGCAGTTTGATTCCATATTGAAAAATAATCCTTAAAGCCATAGCAGTGTTTTAAATTATTGGGAATACTGGAGATTGAACCTAGGACCTTAACTCAGGCTAGCCATTGTTCTACCCCTGAGTTATATCTTCAGTATATTTGTTTTGAGATGGGCGTCTCACTAAGTCGCCCATTGTGTCCTTGAGTTCACCGTCTATTCCAGCCTGACTCCAAACCTGTGTATGTCTCCAAAGTAGCTGGGATTACAAGCCTGTACCACCAAGCCCATGTCCTAACACCTAATACCACACTAATTACAAGGTTGGATCATTAAGGCATTATGAGGCTATGATGCTGTGAAATTGATCCCATTGTAAAAGCACTTGAAGGAAGTGACTTTGTGTATGTCTTTGTGAATGTATGTGTGTATGTGTGTAGTCTGTTTTTTTTCAAACTACAGTTAACATTTTCATGCTACTTAGGACATGCATTCTGACATCTTATAAGATCGGGAGGTAATCACTATTCTTTTATATATTATAAATGAAAATAATATTTAAAAAGTCATGACATATAGGGCCCTTAACTGGGTTGTCTAGAATTCAGTAAATCTGGAGCCAGACCTTCCTTGCATCAGTGTCTTTCATGTTATTGTCATGCTGGTCTTGGAAACTGTCCCTGATGCAGCATTCTAGTCAAGTGCTGCTTTACCCAGAATAGACTGTACATTATACCGTCTCTCTCATTTACAAAGAATATCAGTGCAAAGATTTGGACGATTATATCAACTTCTGTGATTATTTCAGCCACTTATAAAACTATGAATTTAATCTAATTCAGTTTGAGCTAATAGATCATTAACCCAACATTAGAAATATATGCTCTATTAAGAAGCATAAAGGAAAAATGTTCAACCTATGTGTTGTAGATCACTGCAGCAGAAGATGAAGGCACAACGTACAGGCCTGGAACATTTGGAGAGCAGAGCGATACATGCAGAAGCTTCCTTCAGGACTGTGACAGAGTCATGCATGCCTCAGTTTCCGTGTAGTCTACAGATTCCTATGGAAAGAATATGAGGCACAGCAACCCAATGTCAGGAAAATAATAGGAAGTAAAATGTCAAATTGATACAATATGCTTGTATAGAATTCTACAAGCTAGACAGTATAACATATGACATGATTTGCAAAAGAAAGTCGATTCTGAAGGGAACAAAACAAAAAGGGATCTGACTAGATAGGAAACAAAAGAATCATTACACAGACCCTTGAGTAATTGGAAAAGAGAGGTATGTGACTCAAGAAGAGAGCAGAAATTTAAGTGAAATGTAAAGCTGAGAAAGTATGGGAAGATTTTAAATTAGAATTTGAAGACAAGCGAGGAGTTCTTCTTGGAGCCTGAAATAAGGAGAATGACAGCATTGAAAACTCTGAAATTAAATTAAGTATAGTGAAGAGTCACAAATTAAATACTGAAACAGAGGTTAAATTCGGTGACTAATAGTGTTTAATAATTCCATCGAGACATTGTACTTTAACACTAGGTTATCTTTAATTGTTTTGACTAAATTTAACTTCTGCTTGAATGAAAAAACAGTCATAAACTTGTTGAATTTAAAGGCTGAAGTCTGGAGACAGAATGCAGGTAGCTGGAGGATGCCAGAGGATTTCTAACTATAGAATAGTTTGTAAAATTAGGATGCTAGATTCTGTGCCCAGTGGTTGGGTTACGCGTTGATTCTGAACTAAGATGGTGTGGCGTTTTCCTTCACATAGCGAGTCAGCTGGATTCCAGAGAAATGTACGGTGGCAGAGCATGGTAGTGTGCAAGGTTATACCCCAGCCAGCCACGGGAATTTGGAAGCACAGGACGTGCATGACAACAGCCAGGTACAGGAATTTAGTGAGCAGGGAGGAAAGAGCAATTTTGGAGCTCCAGTGAGACAGAGCCTGGGTGAGACAGGCACTGGCCAAAAGGAAAGAATGCATTCTTGACCTGTCTGCTGGGCTGGATACAGACTGAGGCCCCTGGCTGGTGATAGTATTAACTTGGGTTATTTTTAATATTTCACACTACAGGTGGCGCCCAATGTGGGGCCCAAACCCAGGACCCTGAGATTAAGAGTCTCATGCTCTGCTGACTGAGCTACAGGTGGCTATCCATCGTGCTAAGCAAGAGTCCACTAGAAATTTAAGATTCTTCTTCTGTGTGTTAGGAAATAAGTCTGGGGAAGTGGAACAAAGGTGAGTCACATGATGGCTCAAGTGCAGGGCGCTTGAAAGAAAGAAAATGGGCAGATTGCACTCTCAGGTTCTGCGGTCCCCTGCTGTGATAAATACAGGATACACTGAGTCACAGAGAGTCAGAGAATGGAAGCTGCCTACCTCTTGGAGAAAATATTGATCGGAATATGCTTTAATTCAAAGGTTGGTTTCTTTGCTTTTGGAATAGATTAATATATAGATTTTATCCGGGTCACGTGGGGAATTTTACCCATGGTTTAGAACTAGTAAACAAAAAAAAATATATTCACTCACTCCAAGAATGGAGCAATGATAATTGCCTGCTATGAACAGGTATTAATAAAATAAATGTCTGTAGCTCTTGGCCAGAAAGCATAACAGATAGGTGCCATAATATAGTCTGCAGGATACACATATTCTTTGTTTGTGGGCTCCATGGTAATTTTGAGTTAATATCCTGGCATCACAAATTAGAATGGGCCTAAGAATGGGCTCATATAGTATTTGTTTAGTTTACACTATTTGGTTTGAATTGTTTTCATTATCAAAATGAGTAGGATTATGAGGCTTATGGTTGTTTTATTATTCCTCTGGAGAAGGCAAGCTATGGGTTTTCCTGGTTACGTTGATTTGGGAGAAAAGTTTTGTCTTTGAGTTTTTAGAAAAGGTGATTAGTGTCTACACATCTTCCAGAGTTATATGGATCTGATTCTATAGAGGCAGGCCCCCTGAAGAAATAGATTCAAATATATATTCTTTGTGCCATCCCTCACATGGCACAAATGAAGACTTACAATTGGAGCAAAATTTCATCATAACTAGTCTGAACACCACATACAGACTATTACAGTCCACATAGATATCTTGATGATGCTAAAAATTTTGTTTAAATTTGTATATTATAGAATGTATAGCTTTAGTGAGTTTCTTCATCAGACATGCTGAACTGACCTGATCTCATGCACTCCTGATCTCATGAACTTTCAGCCAGATCCTGTCAGGACACAGACATCAGACACTAAATCATTGGTGTGGCCTTCTTAAGGCCAACCAACTCCCTCATTTTCCCTACCCCCCTTAAAGACATCTTAACATCCATGTTCAGCAGGAAGAAATTATGAAGAGTTGTTGTTTCAGTTCCCTAAGCTTGGGGGCTGGAGGTGGTTATTCTAAGGTTGTCTTCTGGGGAATTAAGAAATGGTCATAATTTAACAAGGAGAAAGTACCTAGAATTGATTTTGTAGCTATAATCTCATTTGGTGGAAATCTTATAATTGTTACTAAGTTGAAGTTACAATTTCTGACACTGGTGCAGAATTCATTTTTGACACAGATTTAAGGTTTTCATTGGTATAAATTTCTTCTATTGATACAAAGATTTTAAGAATAAAAATCTTAGGTCCAGTCCTTTCCTAGCTGCCATTACAAAATGATCTGAGATGATTAAACATATGAGTTAAGGGCCAGATAGCAAATTCATGACTCTGATTTAACTGTTAGGGTGTTTTCAAGACATTTTATTTAGAAATAGCTGGGAGTAGTTAAAGGACAATAGTCCATATTACTTTGCATAGAAATATAGTCTTCAAAAACATCAAAATTGTGACATTTAATGTTGTTTAATCATTTGTTGTTGAGAAATATCTGCTCGTGACAGCTCCCCATTCTTGGATTTAAAGAAGAAACTGAGCATCTTTACCTCCAGGTGAGGTTGTACATTGTGGCAAGGTAGCCACTGGGCAGAAATTACCTATTCATCTACAAATAAATTACTGTTCAGAAAAAGGACACACTATGTGGAATCGTCAACTGATAATCTCTGCCAAGACAGGGTAATAAATCCTTCATAATTTTGCATTACAAAGTTCTGTCTGATGATCCTGGGCCAAATAGTCACAATTTGATGTTGTGTTGGTAAACAGGGAACTGCATAGGTAGGCAGCTGTCTCTACAATTTGTATTGGTTCTGGAAGCTATATTAAGCTTCCTATATTTTCAGGTAAATTTTATGCCACTCTTGGAATTCTGGAGGGATTGAAGACTGATTGTAGTCTCATTGCAAACCCAAGCTGTTTAACATTGAGGAAGAAGATATAGATTTGAGAGAATAGTTTTCAGATAGGATACAAGCTAAACTAGGACATAATAGGTATGGAATTGAAAACATTTTTAGTCAGATAGATGGTAGAGTGCGTTGTCTGAATTGACAGATTGACGGACCGGAGGTCATATTTACCTCATACTATATAATTAACTTCTCATGTTTTTTTTTTTCAATCATATCTGGGAAAAGAGGTTGCTTTTTTTTATTGGACAGAAAGGGTGAAATGTAGCTGAATTTTCCCCTAAGTGATTGATTAGATAATAAAGATGACAAGAAGTCAATTACTGGGAGAAGAGGGGGGCGGCCTTCTGGGTCCAAGAGGACAAGGGAATACAGGAGAAAGGAACACACCCTTATGGATGGAGAGGCAGGAGCAAAGCAGACAAGACGTAGGCTGAGGACTGTTAAAATCCACCAGGATCTGACACCGAAAGATTTCTATCGTAGAATAGTTGGTGAATTTAGGATGATAGATTCCTCGCCAAGCAATTGTGTTAACTGTTGATTCTAAACTAAGGTTGTCTGGTGTTTTCCACTCCACAGATACTCAGGTGGGCCAGAGGGAAAGAACTTAGGGTAGGCCATAGGGAAAAAAAACTTATCTGAGGTGGAATTTGGCCAGGATTTGGGAAAGGACTGAACTCCAGAGGAAAGATAGTGAGTGGAGTGCAGGCTGGCAAGAGCACACCCACAAAGCCACCAGGGACCAATAGAGCAATCTCCGAGCTCGAGAGAAGAGCCAGTGTTAGTGGGAGACACTTTAGTTAGGGCAAACATGTGGTCTCCATCTCGGGCTATGTACCAGGCTGGGAACAGACCGACACTGTGGCCTAGCCAGCACTAATGCTGATTGTTTTTAATTAGTATACACAAGAGCAGTGAACGTGAGAAACTACACACCAGGATTGAATTGACTACATTTTGCAAGTGCTTTGAAACCGGATCTCCTGCAGCAGAAGTGTCCTCAACCTTTTGCTATAGCAGAGCCGGCACAAGCTCTTGATCCTTCTGTACTTATCTACTGAGTGCCACAAAAAAAATGTGGATGATGACACATTCTTTTAGGGTAAGCACTAAAGTCTCATGATATGGCATGTGCCTGCAATCTTAGCAATTAAGTGAGTAATAGAAGAGGATTATTAATTTAAGAATGGTCTGAGTGCCCGGCCAAAGTGAGAAGGAGGTAGAGAGAGAAAGTAATATTATCAGAAGATAATTATAAAGGTGGCCTGGAATGTAAGTCATGAGTAGAGTACGTAGCACACCTAGTGGCTGGTTCATCCAGGTTCTGGATAAAACAATGATAGTATAGAGGACACAGCACAGCCTAGAGGTTGGGCAATGCCAGGATTTCAGTCAGTCAACCAGGCTTAGCTGCTCTTCCTGGTGTCAGATCTCATTACAAATTAAAATGTTAGATAGGGGATGGAGGGCCTACTCAGTGGGCAGAGCATTTGCTGCTCTTGCAACTGTGGGTTCAATTTCCACGTCCCACAGGGTAGCTCACAACTGCCTGGAACTCTAGCTCCAGGTCTCCATGGGCCCAAGGCACATAGTGCACATACATGCATCCAAGCATAACACTTGCACAAATAAATAAATAAATTTCCTGAAACGTTTTGTTAAACATAAATAAAAATGTTAGATGAAAATGTAAGTAGACATAAAAGATATTCCATGCACAGAATTATATTGGGACATTAAAAGAGAGTTCAAATCTGGGACCAGTTGCAAATTTAAGTGGTGCTGTTTTCTTTTGCCTCTCCTTCAAATGTTCCAAAAAAGGAGGATACTATAAACATCAAGACACTCACACAAACATCATCCTCCTCAAAGAAATGTGGTTTGGAGAAGTTTTAAGGGCACCACAAAATCTTAATTGACATATGGTAAAAGACACAAGTAACAGTGTTTGTGCTGAAGAAGGAGGAGTTGGACGAAGGACACAAGAGTCAGGTGGCTTGGAGAAGGGACTTTAGAAATATTTCTCCTTGCCTGGTTATACGTGTCTTCATTTTCTTTAACAACAACAAAAGAAAGCCTCTTTCAGTCGCCATTCTCAGGATGTGTGCAGAGGCAGGAGATGGCTCTCAGAGGCAGAGCGATTACCTAGGGCCCAGGGCTCACCTTGCTGCCCCCAGCTAGAAAGCAAACAAAGGCTCAGGCTGTACTCTTTCGTCTCTCTGCCTTCCCTGCTGCTGGTTTCCTTCCTTTCACTAAACTTGACAGTTGCCTTTGCTTAAGGACACAGAGAGCAGTGAGTGGGAGGGCAGAGGCTGCTCATCAGCTGAAGGAAGTCTTATGGTGAGGACAGAATAAATAACTCCAAGAGAGGCTTTGCGGGAAGGGGTGCCACGGGGCTTGGATCACGAGAGCATAGATGATCTGAGGAGATCTGGCAGTGCATCTGAGTAGAGAGAATGAGTCTTGCAATCCTTACCTTATGTCCCACATACCTCAGCTATGCACAGCCCCAAGGTGACAGCCAATCAGGATGCTCCTGAAGGGTCCCAGCTTCAGTGCTCCTCATCTCTGGGGACTTGAAGCCATGTCCTCTCTGGGGTTTCTGAAATGTTTTACTGAAGAGAGTTCTCTCCTCTATGAAGGCCATAATGGAGTACACACAAAGGAGGCTGAGGAAAATCCTCTCCATGCTCACTGGTCATTACAAACACCTCAGAGGTTTTTCTCCATGTTGCCCCTCCCTCCAGAGCCCCTGACTGATGTGTTCAGTGTGGAGATTGTATACTGTATTATATCCTTAGGTGATGTCAATATGCAAGTTCACATGTAACACCTATCACCCAAACAGACTTGCTAACAGGAGCATCCCTCAGGGACAAGTGAGGTGTCTCAAGGGATAAAGGCACTTGCCACAAGGACTGACCATGTGAGTTGGGTTCCTGAGACCCACACAGTTAAGAGGAGATCACTGACTCCTGAAAGTTAGTCTCTGGCCTCCACCTCACATCCCATGCCATGCACACACACACAACACACACACACACACTCTCTCTCACTCTCACACTCACTCTCACTCTCTCTCTCTCTCACTCTCTCACACACACACACACACACACACACACAACACCAACACACACACACACACACACACACACACACACACACACACACACACACACACACAGACACATTCACACACACACAGACTCACACACTACACACACACACACTACACACACTCACATACATTCACACACACACTACACACACACACTCACACACACACACACACACACACACATGCACACACACACTACACACACACACACACACACACACATACACACACACACACACCACACACACACACACACACACACACACGCACACATACACACACACACACACACATACACACACACACATATACACACACACACACCACACACACCCACATATACACACACACACATACACACACCACACACACCAGACACATCACACACACACACCACACACACACACACACCACACACACCACACACCATGTACACACACCACACACACCACACACACACTCAGACACATCCACACACACACAGACTCACACACACTCACATGCACATTCACACACACACTCACACACATTCACACACACATACACACATGCACACAGACACACACATGCATACACACACACAAACTCATACACACATGCTCACACACACACATGCACACACACACACTACACACACACACACACACACACACATAAGTCTTTTTTTTTATTGTATGTATTTGAGACAACGTCTCACTATGTAGCCTTAGCTGGCCTCAGATTCTCTATGTAGACCAGGCTGGCTGCAAACTCATAGACATCCAGCTGCCCCTGTATGTGGCACCATGTTTAGCTCAAAAATAATAATTCTTTAAACAGCTGATGGTTCAGTCTGCAACTTCCCTCCTAAGCCTGAGACTCTGATTTAATCCTCAGAACCAATGTAAAAGGCAGAACTCAGTTGAGTGCTTTTGTAATCCCAGAGCTGAGGGGATTGGAACCTGAAGATCCTGGGGTGCACTGGACTGACTGATGAGCCTACGGTCCCCTGAGAGGCACTGTCTCAAAAAGAGGATGTATGGCTCCTCAGATATGACACCCAAGTTGACCTCTGTCCTCTCTTCACACATTCACAATCATATGATCATGCAGCAGGAGAGACAGACTGACATACAAAAGTAAGGACCTGACCTGCACACAGAATGATTTTATAGTGAGTATGAATAACTGCAGAATACAGCAGGCCGTTGAGCTCTTTGTACATATGTACTAAGTTCCATGCCTTCAACCCCCAAAACGAGACCAATCCCCACCATTTGGTAAATATACCCAGGCACCTGGTGAATAAGAGTCCCCTAGAAACAAGAATCAAACCGTATTGTGACTGAGCCTAGCAGAGTACAGTTGCTGAATTGTGCTTGACTCGGAATTGTGGTACGGAACAAGACCATTCCAAACATTGTCACTGAAAAGAAAAGGTACTTCTGTGGACAAGTTTTCGTAGTGACCATTTCAGGTCCCTGTTCCTCAGGCTATAGATAAAGGGGTTCAGCATGGGAGTCACCACTGTGTACAACACAGTGGCTGCCGTGTCCTTCTCAGGTGAGTGGGCAGTTGAGGGATTGAAATACACAGCGATGATGGTGCCATAGAAGAGGCAGACCACAGCCAGGTGAGAGCCACAGGTGGAGAAGGCTTTCCATCCTCCCCTGGGGGATGAGACTCTCAGGACAGCGCTGGTGATGTGGATGTAGGAGATCAGAATGCAAACAAATGGGGTGACCATGATCACAGCTCCCTCTGTATTAATCATCAGCTCATTGAGATGCGTGTCTGAGCAGGAGAGTTTCAGGAGAGGAGTCACATCACAGAAGAAGTGGGGGATGATGTTGTCCCCACAAAAGGAGAGTCGAGCCATGAGCAGAGTGTGTAATAGGACATTCATATTGGCAGTGACCCATGATCCAGCCACCATCAGGACACAGACCTTATGGGTCATATTTGTTGTGTAGTGTAATGGGTGACATATGGCCACATACCGGTCATAGGCCATCACAGCCAGCAGGAAATTGTCCAGGTCCACAAACATGAAAAGGAAATACATCTGTGTGAGACACCCAGAAAAGGAAATGGCCTGACTGCCAAGAATGTAGTTGGCCAGTACCTTGGGGACAGTGGTGGAGGAGAAGCAGACATCCACAAAGGACAGGTTGCTGAGGAAGAAGTACATGGGGGTGTGCAGGCGGGAGTCTGTGCTGATGGCCAGGATGATGAGCAGGTTTCCCAGGACAGTGGCCAGGTACATGATGAGGAAGAGCAGGAAGAGGAGCTGCTGCTGCTGGGGCTGCCTGGAGAGTCCCAGGAGGAGGAACTCTGAGACGCTCGACTGGTTGGTGCCTCTCATTGGACTATGAGCAGGCAAAGATGATTAAATCCTGTACTTGGGGATACTGGTGAGGACTGGATGATTGAAATAACAGATAAATAGGTCAGAGAAGCTAGTGCAAGCGTGAACGTCCTGCCCAGTGCAGTGGCTTAACTGCTTCATTAGTGCAGTCTGATAGCTTATTTATGTGTTGTGTGCCCCATGTCAGGAAAGCACGGGACAGGTTATGACAGTTCCTGTTGGTGAGTTCCTGGTCGGACATGCGTGCCTCTTGTTCTCTGAGACAGGGTCTCCTGTGTTATCCAGGGTAACCTAGAATTCTCCTGACTTTGACTCCCAAGTTCACAGGGAGATGACCACAATGCCTAACCATCTTAATATTTTTTACAAACATGGTTTTTAAGAATCATAGACTTAAGAATTGGAGGAGAATCAGATGTGAGGGTGCAGTGGTCCGTGCCTGGAATCATAGTGAGTGCAGAAGGCAGAAGTGCAGGACCAGAGTTCAAGGTTATCGCTGCAGGGCCAGTCTGAGAGCAGCCTATGCTATATCCAGTTTCTTATAAATGCCTGTCAATGGATGAATGGACAAATAAATTATGGCATGTATATTTACACAGCAGTGTTCTATTTAAATATGTGAACAAACTTAGATCATTTGAAGGAGAATAGACAGAAAAATGTTATGTAGTAATTGAAGTATGCTAGGCTCAGAAAAAAAAAACATTTCTTTTCATTTGTTTGTTTGTAAACAGGATTTCTTTCCATAGTTCAGGCTGTCCTGGGTCTGGGTCTATAGACCAGGCTCGCCTTGAACTCTCAGAGATCCACTTGGCTCTGCCTGCCAAGTGCTGAGATTAAAAGTGTCTGTAGCCACCACAACCCAGCTATGTTTCTTTTTAAATGGAGAAATTTGGGTTAAAAACAAAAACAAATAATTAAATAAGGCCAGATGTGGTGATACACACCCTTAATCCTGGTACTCCAGAGGCAGAGGCAAGTACATTTCTGTGAGTTCGAGGCTAAACTGCTCTACATAGAGTCTAGAGCTGCCAGAGCTGGAGAGAGAGACCTGACCTTTTTAAAAGTGAACTGATAACTAATACAGAATCATCTTTAGTAAACACTAAAGTAGAAGGGAACCTACTTCAAGTGACAGGGAGAGCCAAGGGGATGCAGAAGCTAATGAAAGATGAAATGATTTGCTTGTGATCACAGCACATTTTCTACCTGTGTGAAAACGGCACCGGAATGCCATTATTTTGTACAAGCAATCTATATTAACAATAAAAAATAAAATCACAAAAAATACATCATGCACACAGAGTGATTGCCATAGATGTCCAGTTCTCTGGAACCCTCAGCAACGTTAATTACTGTGTCCCTTTAGAGAAAATATGAGCTCTTCATCCTCTATCCTTTGAACCAATACCGCTGTACTGACCTGTTTGCTCTGCAGACCAAATTGGCCTCATCCAAAACCACTCCCAGGGCGAAATGACAATGTGCTGTGCTCTACACTCCTGTCTACAGAGCTCACCTACGAGTCCTAAGCCGGGACTTCCTGGCTGCACTTACAGAATTAACCCGGAGGATGATGAGAATGTATGGACAGAAACTTGGCCAACCTGGACTACCCACAGTCAGATGCCAGAACCTGACAAGACCAATGCTGGTTACAGTGGGTGATTACAAAGAATGGCCAGTGACCTCAGGGCTGTTTCCCTGGCCCCACTTACAACAAAGGGGCATCCCTAGAAGGCCTCACCTCCAGTATGCACTTAGTTACCGATAAAGTCCTACTGACCTGAGTTTAGGGGAAATGGCAGTCCTCGATGTCACCAGAAGAGTTGGGAGGGGATTGTTATTAGGAATGTCACTGTATATGGGAGCCCTGGAGCAGGGACTCAGCCCTTAGAACCAAAAGGACATCTAGGAGAGTCACAGGGCAAGCTCTTCAGAGGGTTCCCATGGCCACTAGGGCCGTCGTCCCTGAGAGCCTCGTTAGACACAAGCAGAGAGCAATTTGTCCTTTCTCCTTCTTGGTCTCTTTGGGGTCCAAGAACAATAATAACAGCCTGTGACCTGAGTTACATAGTTTCTGCCTTAAGATGCAGTAACAACACTGAAAATGGTGGAATATTAAGAGTGACTACAGGCAATACTCTTCTGTTACAGGAAAACTCAATTCAATAGTCTCTCCTCTACACACGCAGTCCAAGTAAAGGCTGTTGTTGAGAAATATGACACGATATAAGAATTAAGAGACTGATTTTCAAGAGCTGGTAAGATGGTTCAGTTAAAGGCTCTGACCACCAATATGAGGACTTCAGCTGATGCCCAAGATCCACGTGGTCGAACTGACTCCAGCAAGCTTTCTCAGACATCTACTGTGTGCTATGGCCTATTTTTTTGCACGCACACATATACACACAGAAAAACAGAGAGAGAGAGGGGGGGGGGTTAATGATAATGGCCCCTAGTTGGTAAACAGTTTTGGGAAAAATTAGGAGGTATGGTCTTGTTGAAGAAAGTGTGTTACAGGGAGGGATAGAGGAAGGTGTTGTTGAAGGGACTTAGGGTTTGGGAAGGAAGAATATGGGGGAGGTAGGATCAGCTAGGGGATTGGGGAAGGGAGTGTTAATGTTTCAAAGGCCCACATTAGCCATGCTGCCATTGAAAACTGTACATAGGCACGTGTCCTACAGAAGCCTGGTCTGTGTGCTGTGCTTGGCCTCTAGTACCACCAAAGGCCACAAGGATGTCCATGGTCTGGAACCATGTTGGCATCCATGGGCTGTGCTGCATCCTGAAACCACAGTGATATCAGTGGTCTGGGCTGCATTGAGGGCCTTGTCTGGGTCCCTGGACCTACTGCAGCCGGGGGCAGTGTTCATGATCTGTGTTGTCACCAGAACCATGTGGAAGCCGGTGATCCATGCTCCTGCTCACTGTGAAAAGGAAGGGAGATACTTTTGCAGCTTTATCAATGATTGCAGATGCAGAGTTGAGATGCACATGGAAGGCTTCTGTGACAACCCCTACCCACACACCAGTCCCATACACCCCTAAAAGTAGCAGCCCAAACAGGGGGTGATCAAAGAGATCTCTTAAGAAGTGGTAAGGACACTGAAGTTATCGCTCCACAATTGATGGCTTTGTTGTGGCTGTTAAGCATTCTCGAACCCCAAAAGACCACCAAAGAGCCAATTCTTATGCAATCACACAAGAGTCTTTTATTCAAGATTAAGCTCAGTCTCACAGCCCACCCTGACTCAGAGTACGGGAGGGGGAAGTCCCGAGCTCAGTTTCACACAAGCATTTCTAAAGACAATCAAACAAGCAAGGGGGTATCCAGCTTGGCCCACATCTGATTGGGGGTGCTGTTATAGAATTTGTTGCCCTTTCAAAGGATTGTCTGATGCAGGGATCCAAACCGTAAACTTAACTTTTGCCTTTCTCCTGATTGGTGGTTGTCAGGGAGCGACTTGGGGGTATAGGCTTGTTGAGGAGTGACCTGGAGTCCAGTGCTAGGGGCAGACTTGTTGGTTAACCAGAGGTCAACCTTAGGTCAGGTTCTGTAAGATGAACCTTCTGGTCTCTCATTCCCCACTTTCTCTGGTAACTGGAAGGCTTCATTGTCTAGTTTTTTGAGGGGCTGATGATGACTCTAAATGACCATAAGAGGAATAGCCAAGTCTCTCTCATGTTAAGCAAGGCCCTCTCTAACGTTGGCCATTGATTCTCTGAATACTCCTGAATGGTCAACATAGAATCAGCATTCCCCTTGGAGGGCTGCATATAGTCCTCCTTGTTGAGTGAACAGTACCTAGGCCCCTTCTGGTTTGGAGTATTACTTCTGCCATAGAGCCTAGAGGCTCTTGGAGGTGGGAGGTTTTTTTCTAATTTTTTTTGTACAGTATCTATTGTTTGTCTCAGACCATCACAATGATTATTTTGTAATGACAGGGAGGATATCTCATGGTCCATATCACCTATACCTCATCTCATGAGAACAGCTAGTAACAGGACTGTCTTTAAAATAGGGCAGTTTTATCTCATAGCATAACTAGTATGACTCAGTTAACTCAGGTCTGGATGCATTGCTGACCTGAAAGAACTGGACCATTATATTGCAGAGGGGGTCAGCGTTGTCATCACCCAATCCTTATGGTGTCCCTAGGGCTTGGGTAGGGCCACATCAGTGGAGAAAGGAGGGGGTGGGTCCTCAGGCTGAGTTTCTCCCTGCTGGTCTGGGTCAGCTTCAACTGCAAATGGATCTGTAATTCAGTCATGTATGGGGTGGATCCAAGCTACAATCCCATTGACCTTCAGGTCAGTGAGTGTGGTCAAGTTGATAACATAGGGACCTTTCTAACAAGGCTCTAATGACCCCTGGAAGTGTTTGTTTATTAGGACCCAGCCTCCAGCCCACTGGTTCTGAAGGGGGGTCTGTTTCATAGAGAGCACGAAGTTTAAGCTAAATACTTTTATGAGCCCATTGGACAGCTTTGAGATTGCCCAGCAATTGAAGATCTTCTAACTCAGTGATGACCTCTGCCAGTATGGTAAGAACAATGGGATGTGTATTCTGAACAAGAATTCAAAAGGAGTGAGTCCCATCTGGTAAGTGGGGTTTCATACCCAGTAAAAAGTGAAGGGAATGGGGTTGGGGATTTAGCTCAGCGGTAGAGCGCTTGCCTAGCATGCACAAGGCCCTGGGTTCGGTCCCCAGCTCCGAAAAAAAGAAAAAAAAAAGTGAAGGGAAGGAGAGTTACTCAGTCATCATCAGTATCTAAGGTTAATTTAGTTAAGGTCTCTTCTTTTAGGGCTTTATTTATCCTTTCTAACTATCCTTAACTCTGGGGTCTGTATGCACAATAAAGTTTTTAATTAACCTCCAGAATATGGGGTAGTCCCTGACTTACCTGAGACAAAAGGCTGGTCTATTACGTGACCCTATCATCCGGGGAGCCCATACCTTGGCAATATGTCTTTTGAATGTTTCTCTGTGCCCGTGGGTGTAGTTTCATGCTTAGTGGGGAAAGCCTCAGTCCAGCCTGAAAAGATATCTATGAACACAAGTACATTGAAATGTTTTTGGATTTACCTCAGTGAAGTCAATTTCCCAGTAGGCTCTGAGTCTCTTTCCACAGAGCTTGTAGCCAGAATTCCTTTCGTTGGCCACTGTGTTAGTGAGCTGACAGGCCTTGTAGTCTTTAACAATTTCAGTGATTTTGGAGTTGACATCTCTTATCCTAACATGTGCGTGTCTGATCAGGTCTGGCTTTGGATACCCGTGTGGGAGGAATGATGGATCTTTTTCAGCATACGAGCACCCAGCCCCTCAGAGAGAACGAATCTTCCATCTGTCATTTTTTATCTTCTAATGAGCCATTGGGCCAGGGCAGTAGATGATAGCCAACTTCAGGGGCCCTTTTAATGTTTGTAGAGGGGCGGAAATCTTTCCCTCAGAGGTCCCTCTCTCTGTAGATGGCCCCATGGACACGGGCTATGGCAAATGCATATCAACTGTCCGTATATATGTTCAGCCTCTTGTTGGTTTCTACTCTTCGGGCATTCTTAAGGCTATTAATTTGGTCTTCTGTGTTGATGACCCCCCATGGCAGATATTCAGACTGTATAGTCTTAGTTTCCAATACCACCACCGTCCCTGCATACCCATGTTTTTCGTGGTTGAAGTTGTTGCCATCGGTGAATCACATCACCTTAGCATCCATCAAATGGATATCCTGAAGCTCTGCTCTGGTCCTGTGGTCTGGCCTAGGCCAAAATGTCTGAGCAGTTACATCGTGACCTGTCAAGCTCTGGGTCAGGCAGCAGGGTAGCTGGGTTCAGGGGAGTTGAGGCATCAAAGGTCGTGCTAGGGGGATTTTGAGAGGAGAGACTGGTAATGAGTCATTCTGGCATTGGCTTTGACCCAATGGCAGTTGTAGGCATCCTTTGCAGTGATGTACAAACAAGGAGGCCAGCCTCTGACAAATGGGTCTAATTTCTTTGACAGGTAGGCCACTGGCCAGGACCAGGGCCCAGAGTATGAGCCAATATCTCTTTCACTATCTCAGATCTCTTGTCTATGAATAGATGGAAGAGCTTAGTCACTTTGGGCAATGCCATAGCTGGTTTAGACATTCCTTTCTGGCCTCAAAGAGCTACCTCTGACCTTCTCTTACTATGTATCCCCTGGGTCTGGGGAGGTCACCTGTGGTTAGCAGAGTAGGAACTTCTTAGTGAAAACTCAATGGTCCAAGACTCCCAGGGCCTCCAAGAGACCCAGGGTCCCCTGTAGACATTTTCATTTGGTTTCTGCTGCCACAGGAGGTCATTGACAAACTATTGAGTTTTATTAACTATGAGGAATCTGATGGGTCACCCTCTAATCTTAAGGTTTTTCAAGTGGGGGAGGTCTCTCTCTTTGGGGCTCCCCTCATCTCCTTCTCTGGAAGCCATTTGTTTTAGGTGTTGCCAGATTGCAAATTTGCTCCTCCTTCTCTTTCCTCTACTTTTCTCTGCCTTCCTCTGCTCCTCCTCTACACTCTCAATCCTTTGGAGTTTTCTCTGGTGCTGCCAGGCTGGTAAAAGCTAGAGCTACTGCTGCATTTGCTTCTGTGATTCTGGGTCCATGGGGGTGTGTTGTCAGAATGTCTCTACCCAAGAAGATGGGGCTAAGGAACCGCTGAGTGTTCTCTCCAAAACTGTGAGCCAAACTTAAACCCTCCCAAGATTTTCTGTTAGATAATCTCAGGGTTATAAAGAGCTCTCATACCCTCATCAGACACCCATTCATGGTTAAGTTCAGTCCATCCTATCTCCAAAAGCAGTCCCCTAAAATTAAAATTAAACAACCCACAAAGTGAAAGGAAAATTATATAGATTTAAGGTTTAAAAATATAAAATTAAAAGAATAACTTTCAAAATTCACAAACACTGTGAAAAGCAAGTCCAGGCAGCCCTGCCCTGCCGCTAGGACTAACAGACCATAAAGATAAAGAAAAGGAATGCAGGAACCAGCCCGAGTTATCAGGACTGACTCAAACCATCTGGCAGAGGGGCACCTCCCCCAGCTTACTCAGAGTCACACCTTAATCAGATGTCCTTCAAACCCTTCTAAAATCCTGTACGCTCCAGTCAATTCAATATGTACTCTCCTGCTGTGCTGTAATCTCACTGCCATGTTTAAGTGAGCCAATCACTTATAGCCACGCCAGAAATTAGCCAATTGTGTGTAACTGTGCCAAACCCCCTAGCCTTCCCTATATAAACCCCTGACTTTTGAGCTTCGGGGTCGACACCTCTGTCTCCTGCGCAGGATACGTGTCGACCCAGAGATCCCCGTAATAGATCTCCATAATAAACCTCGCCTTTCCTTATTACATCCAAAATGGTCTCTCTGTGTCTGGGGTCCACGATTTCTCTCGACTTTAGAAAGGGTCTCTCTTCGGGGATCTTTCATTTGGGGGCTCGTCCGGGATCGGTGTTTCCTGGAGCGCACCGTCCTGAGACTCAAGCTAGGATCTTTCAAAAGCTAATTACAAAAAAAAAGAAAAGAAAAGAAAAATCCAGAAGGAAATAGTCATGAATTAGCAAAGGTGTTCTTTGAAAATAGTAAAAAAAAAAAAAAAAACTTTACTCAGCCTAAATAGAAACAGAACCTACCAACTGACTTGGCAGTTGCCAAGTCCAAACCATCTTTTTAGGATGTCTGTATCTTCAGACACTACTGAACTCAGGACCCTGGACGACGATGTCACCCTGAACTTCCACTCCACTTGGTTTCGGTGACTTTTTCTGGGGAGAAGGTGCCAGCCGTCCAGTACAAAGTCGAACAGTTCTCTGAACGCAGAGTAAGGCTGATTGTAGGAAATACAGAAAAAAGATGCAAGAAACAGATACTGGAAGATCTGCAGGTCCTCGCCACAGCAGCAGTGAGTGTATTTCCCATAGCCGTCTTAAACTAACAGAAACAGTTTCTGAAGTCAGACATCTGTTCCCATCCAAAATCCTCCCTGCTCCTTCCAGCAAGGTAAACAGAATCTTTATCCCCTTGCCTTGAGCTTCAAATGCACCTTCTCTTTATTGTCCCATGCCTCAGGTGGCCAAAAATCTGCCAACAGACCCTGACTTTCCTTAACTCTGCCTGACAGGCAGACTCTTCTCCTTTCTTCCCCCTCTGCTTCAGAGAAGAGGCAAAGGGCTCCTGACAGAGAAGTAAAAAAGAAAGTTCATTCCATACAGATAGGACATCAGCAGTGGAAGGAACTATTCCATCCAGGGCTGTCTTGGTGAGCCAATGCCTTCACTGGCGTCATTCTATAGGATCACTGCAGACGGGTTACTTACAGGAACATGAGTGAGATGCACAGGAGTACAGGGGAGGGGTTACTCATGGAAGCATAGGTGAGGGGTGACTTATAGGAGCATCGGTGATGGATTACAGGAGCTTGGGTTTAAAGTAGCCACATCACTGACAAGCCCCACCCAGCGTGGTAACGATTCTCGGTGTCCTGACTTCTGACCAACTTCCTACTTCCTGTGGCTTATGTAGCAGGAGGGTCGGGGTTAGGACAGGACACAGTAAATAAAGGCTCAGGTAAGAGTCAGATAACATCATCCTTGGGCATTAACAGCACCATTATCTCAGTCAAAGACCTATCACTGCATTGTTTTGCTGTTTGGTTGCCATGACTGCAGGACCAAAGTATTCTGTTGGTCACCATAGCAATATGCTAAGATAGACAAAGGTAGCTTCACTTCAACAGCTTCTATTCAACCTCAGTCTGTACTTTCTCTCGCCACATAACATAGCTCTGGACGGCTGTCCCAGGTTCACAGTGACAGCACACATACATCTCTCTACCGTGATGATTTGTTAATCAAGGTAATGCTGCCATCTTCCCCTCCTGGGGCATAAACTTCAACCAAGCATTCCAGATGGGAGTGTTGTGGTTTGCCTGGAAGTTATCTGTATTTTGATGCTAATTCCACTACCCCCAAGGACAGCTGCCTAGTCACTTACTCAGGAATCAGGTGACTTCACCAGAAACTTTCCCCCCATTGAATTTGTAAAGTACAGGTGAGGGGCAGGTACAGGATAGAAGGAGGCCTGTCATTGGAGGAGAACGAAGGATGGGCGGGAGAGAAGTTTGAAGGAAGAGGAGGAGACTGGGAGAGAGAAGCCTTGGCAGGACAATATGGCAGGTGATGTTAAGATTCTGCTCTGTGTAAACAAAGAATTCACAGCTGAGGAATGCCGAATGGCTAAGAAACACCTAAAGAAATGTTCAACATCTTTAGTCATAAGGGAAATGCAAATCAAAACAACCCTGAGATTTCACCTTGAAAGAGCGTACCCCAAAACGGGGAACTGCGTCTCTCGCTCCGATCGCGGGGTGGGGTGCCCCCAGGAATCACGAGTAGCCATTCTTGATGTAAAAGCACGAGGTAGCTTTATTAACGAGATCCCGGGTCTTAGCGGGATCCCGGGTCGACACGTATCTCACACAGGAGACAGAGGAATCGACCCCGAGCCTCCAAACTCGGGGGTTTATATAGGGGAGGTTAGGGGGTTTGGCGCGGTTACACACAATTGGCTAATTTCTGGCGCGGCTATAGGTGATTGGCTCATTTAAACATGGCAGTGAGATTACAGCACAGCTGGAGAGTACGTATTGACTGGAGCGTACAGGATTTTAGGAGCTAGGGGCGTATCAGGGTTTGAAGGACATCTGGTTAAGGTGTGACTCTGAGTAAGCTGGGGGAGGTGCCCTTCCGCCAGATGGTTTGAGTCAGTCCTGATAACTCGGGCTGGTTCCTGCATTCCTTTTCTTTATCTTTATGGTCTGTTAGTCCTAGCGGCAGGGCGGGGCTGCCTGGACTTGCTTTTCACAGTGTTTAGTCCGGAGTCTGAATTTTCTTTTAACTTCATATTTTTAAACCTTAAATCTGTATAATTTTCCTTTCAACCTCACACCAGTGAGAATGGCTAAGATCAAAAACTCAGGTGACAGCAGATGCTGGCGAGGATGTGGAGAAAGAGGAACACTCCATTGTTGGTGGGATTGCAGACTGGTACAACCATTCTGGAAATCAGTCTGGAGGTTCCTCAGAAAATTGGACATTGAACTGCCTGAGGATACAGCTATACCTCTCTTGGGCATATACCCAAAAGATGTCACAACATATAACAAAGACACGTGCTCCACTATGTTCATCGTAGCCTTATTTATAATAGCCAGAAGCTGGAAAGAACCCAGATGCCCTTCAACAGAGGAATGGATACAGAAAATGTGGTACATCTACACAATGGAATATTACTCAGCTATCAAAAACAATGACTTTATGAAATTCGTAGGCAAATGGTTGGAACTGGAAAATATCATCCTGAGTGAGCTAACCCAATCACAGAAAAACACACATGGTATGCACCCAAATGCTTGAATTACCCTAGATGCCTAGAACAAATGAAACTCAAGACAGATGATCAAAATGTGAATGCTTCACTCCTTCTTTAAAAGGGGAACAAGAATACCCTTGGCAGGGAATAGAGAGGCAAAGATTAAAACAGAGACTGAAGGAACACCCATTCAGAGCCTGCCCCACATGTGGCCCATACATATACAGCCATCCAATTAGACAAGATAGATGAAGCAAAGAAGTGCAGGCCGACAGGAGCCGGATGTAGATCTGTCCTGAGAGACACAGCCAGAATACAGCAAATACAGAGGCGAATGCCAGCAGCAAACCACTGAACTGAGAATGGGACCCCCGTTGAAGGAATCAGAGAAAGAACTGGAAGAGCTTGAAGAAGCTCGAGACCCCTTATGAACAACAATGCCAAGCAACCAGAGCTTCCAGGGACTAAGCCACTACCTAAAGACTATACATGGACTGACCCCGGACTCTGACCTCATAGGTAGCAATGACTATTCTAGTAAGATCACCAGTGGAAGGGGAAGCCCTTGGTCCTGATAAGACTGAACCCCCAGTGAACATGATTGTTGGGGGGAGGGCAGCAATGGGGGGAGGATGGGGAGGGGAACACCCATAAAGAAGGGGAGGGGGAGGGATTGGGGGGATGTTTGCCCGGAAACCGGGAAAGGGAATAACACTCGAAATGTAAATAAGAAATACTCAAGTTAATAAAAAAAAAAAAAAAAAAAGATTCTGCTCTGTGTATTTACAGGTTGTTATCAATGCTCCTAAGGGATAGTTGGTACCAGGCTTTGTATGTTTAAGTGGGCAATTATATCTTATCAATTGGATCTAAGATTACTGTGTTGTGTGTTCTTTTATGTGACGGTTTGAGTGTAGGAAAGTGTGCGGCGGCTGGAGACACTGGGCCTCCGAGGAATTGGGATGTGTTTCCACCAAGATATCTAGCAGATATCTTGGGGCACTGCGGTGTGGACCTAGCAGGGTAAAAGACACCATACTTATTTATTTTTTATATTTTTACAACAACATAGGAGTGCGGGATATTCTGACCATACTGGGCCATGGACCAATAGTTACACAGACCAAACTCCAGTCTTGATCTTATGACTCTTCATCTCAATTTTGAACTTGATGAGATCCAGAATCATTTAGGAGATAAGCCTCTTAGGCATGTCTGAGAGAAAGGATTTTTTTTTTCTATTGAAGGTATTTCACCCTAAAGTTCCTGTATTTCCTGAACATCCTTGAAGTGACTTGAATACGCTTGGCCAGAGAATAGCACTCTTAGGAGGTTTGTGGTCCTGTTGAAAGCAGTGTGTCAACTTTGGGGATGAGCTTTGAGACCCTCCTCCTAGCTACCAGGCTTTCTCTAGCTGCCTTCAGATCAAAAAGAACGCTCAGCTCCTCTAGCACCACACCTACCTGCATGCTACCATGCTCTCACCTTGATGACAATGGACTGAACCTCTGAACCTAGAAGCCAGCCCCAATTGAATGCTGTCCTTTATAAGAGTTGCCTTGGTCATGGAATCTCTTTACAACAATGGAAACCCTAACTGAGACAGAGCCCCTTCCACTTTGTCCCAATTAGCCAATTGCATTAGATTGTAAAGTTGAGCTCCAAGCACTGGGATGAGACGCGATCAGGCACAGAAGACAAAGGCTATCTTGGCTGAGTAAGCTCAGTAGCTCTCTTAGAGTTTCATCGCTGTGAAGAGACACCATGACCAAGGAAACGCTTATAAAGGACAACATTTAATTGGGGCTGGCTTACAAGTTCAGAGGTTCAGTCCATTATCATCAGAGTGGGGAGCATGGCAGTGTCCAGGCAGACATGGTGCAGGAAGAGCTGAGAATTCTACATCTTGATCGAAGGGCAGCAGCAGGGGGAGACTGTCATCTGCAGGCAGTGAGGAGGAGGTCTCTCTTCTACCCTGAGAGGATCTTAAGGATAGGACATCAAAGCCCATGCCCACAGTCATACACTTCCTCCAACAAGGTCACACCTACACCAACAAGTCCACACCTCCTAATAGTGACACTTCCCGTGGGCACAAGCCACTACAATGGCCCTATTTGGTCTCTAAGTGCACCCTTTTTACGAAAAGAAATTGCTTTGCCAAGTCAATTTCTCTTTGTTAGTGTATTCCTTTGAACAATTGTGGGGTTCATCCAGGTTTTCAAATCCATCTAATGGAGTCTTTAGAGTTCCAACCTCAGGTGAATGACACTTTTTCATATCAGTAATTCCAGGACAGAAAGTTTCTCAGGAAAAAAGATGCCTCAGCGACCAGAAAACTCTTGTACAAAAAGACCAAGGTAGGGAAGGCGAAGAGAGGCAAAGCGCTCCTTGGCAGCCCGATCATCCTAGAGACACGTCACTTACATGAGGTGCGTGTGGAGACCTGATCCGTAACTCCACTAGTGTCTGTGGTGACTTCTGAATGCTAAGATGTCAGGACACAGCACTGCCCCTTGAGGGGGTTAGTCGGAGATGTATGGAGCATTCAAAATAGAGTGCAAGAAACCTCCATTGCTGGATGCTTAGATTGTGATCGGTTATCAGAGTGCGAGAAACCTCTATTGTGTAGGGATGCCAGTCCGATAGGTTTACTCTCACAGAGCCAGAATGAGAAACAAATGGGTTAAGAAATAAATTCTTCCAGATGGGAATAACCAACTCCTCTGCCTCACCCAGAGACTCCCCTACTCTACGCGCTATTCACAAATCTATCTGATCTCAGCCCAGATCATGGCTAGTTTTTCTCTCAGATTCGGTGAGAGAAAAATGATACTAAAATCACTTTCTCCTTCCCAGCTCTTCTATGTACTTCCAGTGCAACAGCGCCACCTATGGGCACACCTAGACTTCCCCTCTGCTTTTCCAGTGCCACAGTTGCCACCTATGGGCACACCTAGACTTCCCATCTGCTTTTCCAGTGCAACAGCGCCACCTATGGGCACACCTAGACTTCCTCTTTGCTAACCTAACTCTACACTTTTCTATTTAAGAAAAGGAGTAACTTTCCACCATTAATATATGAGACTTACGTATCCCCAAGAGACTTACGTCCTAATGGGGCTAATTTTATCATAGAGCTGAGCTCACAATAAGCATAAAGAACTGTACTGTATTCTCACTAATTTGGATGGTGACTTATCAATATGGTTGGTGGCATCATCCTGATAGCCATAGCCATGTGACTCCACTGCCATGTGGGACTGTGCACCATATGGCAAGAGTCAAAATGATGGCGCCCATAAAAGTTCCTGGGCTCCCAGTGGATTCCCACACTGCTAGAATTTACTGCATCACAGGCATACAGGCACAGGTCCCAACTCTCTTCTAACTTTGTTTTCCTTTCTGGTTTTTACTTTGCTTTTACCTAGAGGCATCATGGAAATGGGAAATCCAGAGGAGACTCCAACATGGTTGTCCTACCGAGTGACAAGGTCAATGCAATTTTGCTTTAGACTAAGAGATAAGACCAGACCTCCACAGCGGGTTTTTGTTTGTTTTGCTTGATTTTGCTTGATTTTGACAAAAAAAAAATAAGACTTATTTATTGTGAGTACACCGTCACTGTCTTCAGACCCACCGGAAGAGAACATCAGACCCCATTACAAATGGTTGTGAGCCACCATGTGGTTGCTTGGAATTGAACTCAGGACCTCTGGGAGAGCAGTCAGTGCTCTTAACCGCTGAGCCATCTCTCCAGCCTGACAAATTGTTTTCTATGATATATTCCCTGATTTCTAGGCAAGACTTTAGAGCTTCCACAGCCGTGGGTCTCCAATACAAGCCTGCTAACAAAGGGAGCTGACATTCTGAAATATAGACTTGGAGAGCTCGAGTGAATTTTCAGGAATTGTTTGGGAAAGTTCAGTCCCAAATGGAACCCAAAGGACAGATCACCAGGCGCTAGGCAAGCTACCACAAGTGGGCAGCTACAACAGCTGGGGCGGGGCGCCCTGGAGATGTGGGCTGTGCTGGGCCTTCGTGCGCCTTCTTTCTGCCCTGTGTCTCAGCCCCTTGAGTTGGAGTGTTCTTTCCCTTCCCCAGACTCCTGTGCTTTATGTCTGTGTCTGCTTCTGTTTCTGTCCCACTGAGCCTCACGTACCCTGAATTTTGATTTTACTTTCAGTTACAGCTCCATGGACAGGCTAAGAGGAAGTGCAGGTTGATGCCACCGCTTTCAAGTTCAGAGTCTTAACAGGGCTTCCTTGACTGAGTTCCTGCTGGATGCTGTGGACACTCTGACGTGTTTTACTGTGCATGGCTGTATTTCTCTATGTGCTACTTGCACTCACTTAAAACCAGAAGCTTGGCTATGGGAGGAGGTCATAGCTGGGTTTACTGATTATTGGTGGAGATTAAAATGGCTGGATTTTTTTTCCAGAATGAAAAAAAGCTGAAAATCATATGCAAGCTACAAAGCTTTGAACAAATCACATAAATGTACAGAAAAGATGCACATTTTATATGTGTGATATTAAAATTTCTTTTTATATTAATTTTAAATTTATTTTATTTCACATGCATTGATGTTTTGCCTGCGTGTACGTCTATATGAGGGGGTGTCAGATCACCTACAGCTGGAGTTACAGGCAGTTATGATTTGCCATGTGTGTTCTGGGAATTGAACCTAAGTCCCCTGGAAAAGCAGCCAGTGCTCTTAACTTCTGAGCCATCTCTCTAACCCTAATATTAATATTGCTGAGGCTAAAGTTTAATGCATTAATGTCAAACCTTTGTTTAAATGTCATTAGTGGAATTTTAAAAGTAGCAGTTTTTGTTTAACCTGGCTAGCTCCCTAATAGTTGAGACAGAGACTATAAGATTTGTTCAACAGCTTTAATGCACAATAACTGAGCAGTTGTTAATCTATTCTAATCCTCTAAAATAATCTGGTGACCTCCCAGACAAAGTGTCGAAGATACTTGCGTTTTAGTAGTGAACTGGCCCTCTCTGCTCCAGATGAGTTCCCATGTTCCCAAGGTGGCTCCTGGGATTCTCTCTCTCTCTCTCTCTCTCTCTCTCTCTCTCTCTCTCTCTCTCTCTCTCTCTCTCTCCTTTCCATTGCTGGGATGGGAAGTAGACTCATGTATTTAAATGCTTGGCCCACAAGAAGTAGTACTGTTAGGAGTTGTGTCTTTATTGGAGTAGGTGTGGCCTTGTTGGAGGAAGTGTGTCACTGTAGGGGTGGACTTTGAGGTCTCTCAGTGCTCAAGCTCTGCCTTGTGTGGAATCAGAGTCCCTTCCTGTCTCCTCCTGGCTGCCTTTGGATCAGATGTAGAATTCTAGGCTCCTCTAGAACCATGTCTGCCTTCATGCTGCCTTGCTTCCCATCATAACGATGGTGGACTGAACCTCTGAAACTGTAAGCCAGCCCAATTAAACGTTTGCCTTTCTAAGAGTTGCCTTAGTCATGGTGTCTTTTCAGAGCAATGAAACCCTAACTAAGACAGAAATTTAGCCCTATTCTCTTCTCTGCTCAATCATTGGCTGATCAGCTCTTTATTGACCAATCAGGGAATAATTGAGGAGCAACGTTTACACAACATTGAGACAGGAGATTCTTATAATAAGCATTACAATGATATGTCCAGATTGCGACCAGATATGAGGGCACAGAAATCAGCATTTGAATAATACAAAGGATAATCTTTACACAGTGCACAATAACATTATGCTGACAAAATGTATGTCTAATAATTTATTTAAAATTTATTTTATAGTGTTTGTGGTTTTTCTCTGCTTTATCTAAATATTACACAAGTAATAAAAGTAAAAGACAGGTATAACTGACCCACTAAATGTCCAGTGACCATACATAGAGGCCTATACTGGTGTAGCCACAGGGAGTTAAAAATGAGGAACATTTCCCCCTTGTTCTCAAAGCCTTAAAGGCAAAAGAAAAATGAGGAGGAGCCTAATAGATGGCAGCTCAAATCTCTAAAAGAATTTCTAATAGACTTTGATTCAGACATTTAAAAACTGTTCCCTGTTCTGTTCACCTGGTTTCCTGGTTTCTCCTGTAGGCCTTGTGATGTTAATAGGTCTCCCCTCTACTTGCCCCTCACATTTCTATCCAGGCACAGGCTAAGGACTTCTTTCCTCCAGATGCACAAATAAAATTACTTGTGTGCTTCTGTGTTGGCCTGTTGGAGGGGAACCCTGAATGCCAGACCCAATGACCTCATCTAGCTGGAAGAAGCTAAAGTGTCCCAGTTCCACGATGGCAGTTAGGGGTACCTTTTAGGAAGGTGGAAAAAACTGGAGGTTCAAAAAATTGGGTAGTCAGTCTAGGGTAAAACAATTCCAAAGAAGCAACCAGTTTCTCCTTGGCTAAAAGCCAATTGGGAAGCCTTTGCATTGGCCAAAAGTATTGGGGGAGAGGTGCTCTCTGAGATTGTTCCTAAACACTTTTTAGAGTTACTTTTTCAGAGGGTTTGTATTATTTAGGGATTTCATTGTTATGAACAGACACCATGACCAAGGCAACTCTTATAAAGGACAACATTTAACTGGGGCTGGCTTACAGATTCAGAGGTTCAGTCCATTATTATCAAGGCAGAAAGCATGGCAGCATCCAGGCAGGCATGGTGCAGGAGAGCTGAGAGTTCTACATCTTCATCCAAAGGAAGCCGGGAGCAGACTGTCTTCCACACTGGCTGGAGCTTCAAAGCTCACTGTGACAGTGACACACTTCTTCCAATAAGGCCACTCCTACTCCAACTAGTAGTAGTGCCACCCTCTGGGCCAAGCATATTCAAACCACCACATGGGGGAGAATAATAAAATAGCACCAAGGACCTATTACAGAAAAAAGTGTTCTAGTCAATCTCAGGCCAGCTCCCATTACTATTCAGCCAGGTCAGTTGCTTGGTTGAGGGGCCAACCCTAGGATGAGCTCACTTTAAACCATGCTTTTGTTGTCACTTGTCTTAACCATCGTTTATTGTCACTAGAGACTTCAAATGCTCAACCTCTGGTGTCTAATATTGAAAAGAAAAGTGTAATAGAGAGACTTGTGAGAAGCACGCTTTTCCTCCCGAAGGTATCTAACCTAACAAGGGCCCCTTTACCCTGAGCCTTTCCTACCTACCCTTCTCTGTATTCCCTTGTGTAATTGTAGCCAATTGCATCAGATTCTGAAGCCAAGCTCCCACCAGCGGCTGAGCTGCCATCATCATCACTTAGATTGAGAGAGAGACACGCCATCTCAGCTGAGCATGCTGGTTAGCCCAGCTGGGGTTCCGGCCACGCCTCTGCAGAACGGCTTCCATCTTGTTTCTGTGCCTTGGGCAACACAACAATTATTCCTTCCCTGGACACAACCGTGGTGGGTTAGGATCTTGATTAGGGTAATGAGGGAGGAAAACTCACCTACTGTGATACCACTTCCAGGGCTAGGATACTGGACCGTCAGAAAGGGAAAAGAAGCAGGCCTGGCAGCACACCCTTAGTCCTAGCCTTCAGGAGGCATACGTAAGTGGATCTCTGCAAGTTCAAGGCCAGCCTGCTCTACATAGCAAGTACCTATGAGCAGGGCTATACAGAGAAACCATGTGTGGTGCCTAGACCTGACTGTATCCGGAATGAACTGCAATCCAAAAATGGAGGGCCCACCTGTGACCCAGACCTTGAGGCTGGAAGACACAAGCTTTTGCTCCAGATCTTGAGGTGGAATGACACACACTCTTAACCCAGATCAGCACACACCATTAACCCAGATCTTGAGGCACGCCCTTAATCTGGGCCATACCTTCTGCTGGAGGTCAACATAAGGACGATGGAAGAAGGAAGGGTTAGTTTATTCATTCTTTGCCTCCTTGCACTTAACTTGCCAGCATGTCTATTGGAGTCTACTTCTTTGGGATTCCAGCTTACACAGAAGGCCAGCTAAAACATCCAGCCTTGTAGGAACGAGCAATTACTAGATCCTTAGACTTTTCCTTTACAGCCAGCCATTATTGGGTTAGTTGGACCGCAGCCTGTAAGTCATTCCTATAAATTCCCTTATGTACATAGATCTTAAATGCCCCTCTAAGTCCACAAATTAAAGGCTTAGACCCCAGCAAGGCTCCACTGGAAGACAGTGGAACCTTTGATAAATGGATCTGGTACCAGAGTTAGGTCATTGAAAGCATCCTCCTGAAAGGCTAGTGAGACCCCAGCTCCTTTTTCCCTACCCATGTTTGCTTCTCAATGATATAGTGTTTTCCATCACCAATCAGCCCCACACTGGAACCTCCAAAGCTATGCCCTAAAGAAGCTTTCTCAGTTAATTATGTCAAATCTTTTTTGTGACAATGGGTAGTGGATGAGTGCACATATCAGAACCCAGGAGTGATGTCATCACCCTCACCAAATGGTAGCAAAGATAAGCTCCCACGAAAATCAGGGATAGAGTCCCCATGGGCAAATCAGATCCCATGATCCCCTGGCTCCTTCATCACAGTTGAACAAAAGGGTTGGAGAAGGACCTTGAGGTGTGGAATTAAATGAGTAGAGTTTTGGAAGAGTTTATATGAAAGTAGAAATTATAAACAGCCATGTCTCAACATCAGCACCTTGAGCAACTAGGAATTAATTTCTAAATACGAGTCTTTGAAGGCCACATCACTCAGCCATACAGGCACAAGAGAGCCTGGGAAAGAACATGGTTAGCTTGTAAAGCCCCTAGGAGATGAGCCAAGATGGCAGAAGTGTTAGGTTAGATGGAGAGATCGCCTTAGTTAGGGTTCCTATTGCTGTGATCAAACATTATGACCAAAGCAACTTACAAGATTACAAGTCTCGGGTCACATTCCATCACTCAGAGGAGTCAGGGAAGGAACTCAAGCCAGGACCTGAAGCAGAGGCCATGGAGGAGTGATTTGTATTGACTGCTCCTCAGACAAGTTTGCTTTCTTAGAGCAGGACCACCTATTTAGGAGTGGCACCGCCTACACTGAGCTGGACTCTCCCACATCAATCATCAAGCAAGAAAATGCCCACACACACTTTCACACAGGCCAATCTGGTAGGGACATTTTCTCAGCTGACATTCCCTCTTCCAAAATGACTCCAGCTTGTGTCAAGGGAACAAAGCTAGCCAACACACTGACTGAGCTACGGAGTTCATCCTGCAAACCTATAAATCACTGGCACAAGAGGAAATGGCTAAAGACCTTCAAACTGAAGGCCAGGGAACATTTGGAAGAAGCCAAGAGTTAAAAATTGATGGAGTTGAGATTTGCACTAGGGATATAGAGCTGACAAAACTTTCTTTTTAAGACACAGTCTCGGGCTGGAGAGATGGCTGAGTGGTTAAGAGCACTGACTGCTCTTCCAGAGGTTCTGAGTTCAAATCCCAACAACCACATGGTGGCTCACAGCCATCTATAATGAGATCTGATGCCCTCTTCTGGTGTGTCTGAAGACAGCAACAGTGTACTTATATATAAGAAATAAATCTTTAAAAAAAAAAAAAAAAAGACACAGTCTCACTTCAGAGCCTTGGCTGGCTTGGAATACACTGTGTAGGTAAAGCTAGCTTTGAACTGATGGAGATCAGCCTGCATCTACCTCTCAAATGCTGGGATTGCATCACACCCAGCTAATGAAACAGATATTTAAAACATCAGAGAAAAGCCAAGTACGGTAGCTCACATCTGTAATCAGAATCAGAGGCTAAGGCAGGAGGAGAAGTCAAAGAGTGAGGCAAACTGGGAGTGGGGTGTAAGGATTGTTATGCAGTTGACAAAGTAAGAGTCAGAGGTCCCTCCCACACCCAGAGATAACTTAACTCCCAGGTTCTTCGACACAACCATGCTCACAGGTGAGACATCCTGTCACTCCAATACCTGGCCCACGAGGCCCAGCTGAAGTGGACCCTATCCACCCTGCCCTGCCAGAGACACAGGCTCACAGGCTCACAAGAGGGACAAGATCCAGTCAGAGACAGTAAGACCAGCTAACACCAGAGATAACTAGATGATGAGAGGCAAGCGCAAGAACCTAAGCAACAGAAACCAAGACTACTTGGCATCATCAGAACCCAGTTCTCCTAAAACAGCAAGCTTTGGATACCCCCCAACACACTGGAAAAGCAAGATTTGGATTTAAAATCACATCTCATAATGATGACAGAGGACTTTAAGAGAAACGTAAATAACTCCCTTAAAGAAATACAGGAGAACACTGGTAAATAGGTACAAGCTTTTAAGAGGAAACACATAAATCCCTTAAGGAAATACAGAAAAACACAATAAAACAGGTGAAGGGATTGAACAAAACCATTCAGGATCTAAAAATGAAAATAGAAACAATAAAGAAATCACAAAGGAAGGCTACCCTGGAGATGCAAAACCTAGGAAGGAGATCAGGAATTACAGATGCAAGCATCACTAACAGAATACAAGAAATAGGAGAGAATCTCAGGTATAGAAGACACCATAGAAGATATTGACACAATGGTCAAAGAAAATGCAAAATGCAAAAACCTCCTAACCCAAAACATCCAAAAAATCTAGGACACAACGAGAAGACCAAACCTAAGGATAATAAGTATAGAAGAAAGAGAAATTCCCAACTCAAAAGGCCAGTAAATAGCTTCAACAAAATTATAGAAGAAAAATTCCCTAACCTAAAGAAAGAGATGCCCATAAACATACAAGAAACCTACAGAACCCAAAATAGATTGGACCAGAAAAGAAATTTCTCCTGTCACATAATAATTAAAACGCCAAATACACAAAACAAAGATAGAGAAGGGAAGATAGGGGAAAATGTCAAGTAACATATAAAGGCAGACCTATCAGAATCACCAAACTTCTCAACAGAGACTATGAAAGCTGGACAATTCTTGGCTAATGTCATACAGATCCTAAGAGAATGCAAATGCCAGCCCAGGCTACTATACCCAGCAAAACTCCCAATTACCACAGAGGGAGAAACCAAGGTATTCCAAGACAAAACCAAATCTAAACAATATCTTTCCACTAATCCAGCCCTACAGAGGATAATAAATGGAAAACTCTAACACAAGGGAGGAAACTACACCCAAAAAGCAAGAAATTAATCATCTCACAATAAACCCAAAAGAAGAGAACCACAAAAACATAATATCATCACTAAGAACAAAAATAACAGGAACCAACAATCATTGGTCTTTAATATCTCTCAACACCAATTCCCCCATAAAAAGACATAAGCTAACACACTGGGCACATAAAAAGGACCTATCATGTTGTTACATACAGGAAATACACATCAGAGTCAAAGACAGACACTACATCAGACTAGAAGAATGGAAATTTTTTTTCCACACAAATGGCCCCAAGAAACAAGCTGGAGTAGCCATTCTAATATCGAACAAAATTGACTTTCAAACAAAAGTTGTCAAAAAAGACGAGGAAGGACACTTCATACTCAACAAAGGAAAAAGCTACCAAGACGAATTCTCAATTCTGAACATCTGTGCTCCAAATGCAAGGGCACCTACATTCATAAAAGAAACTTTACTAAAGCTCAGAGCACACATTGCACCTCACACAATAATAGTGGGAAATTTCAACATCCCACTCTCACCAATGGACAGATCATGGAAACAGAAACTAAACAGAGACACAATGAAACTAACAGAAGCTATGAACCAAATGGATTTAACAGATATCTACAGAATATTTCACCCTAAAACAAAGAATATACCTTCTTCTTACCACCTCATGGTAACTTCTCCAAAACTTACCATATAATCAGCCACAAAACAGGCCTCAACAAATGGAGGAAAATTGAAATAATATGAAGCATCCTATCAGATCACAACACACTTAAGGCTGGTTTTCAACAACAAAAACAACAGAAAGCCCACATACACGTGGAAGCTGAACAACGCTCTACTCAATGATAACTTGGTCAGGGAAGAAAAAAAAAATTACAGACTTTTTAGAATTTAAAGAAAATGAAAGTACAACATATCTAAACATACAGGGCACAATGAAAACAGTGTTAAGAGGAAAACTCATAGCTCTGAGTGCCTCCAAAAAGAAACTGGAGAGAGCATACACTAGCAACTTAATAGCACATGTGAAATCTCTAGAACAAAAAGAAGCAAATGCACCCAAGAAGAGTAGAAGGCAGGAAATAATCTAACTCACGGCTGAAATCAACCAAGTAGAAACAAAGAGAACTATACAAAGAATCAACAAAACCAGGAGCTGGGGGTTTTTTTAGAAAATCAACAAGTTAATTAAACCCTTAGCCAAACTAACTAAAGGACACAGACACAGAATCCAAATTAACAAAATCAGAAATGAAAATGGAAACATAACAACAGAAACTGAGGAAATTCAAAAATCATCATATCCTACTACAAAACCTTATACTCAACAAAATGAGAATATCTAGATTTAATAGCTAGACCAGGTGCCAAAGTTAAATCAGGACCAGATAAACCATCTAAACAGCCCCATAACAATAGAAGCAGTCATTAAAAGTCTCCCAACCAAAAAAAAAAAAAAAAACCAGGACCAGATAGATGGGTTGACTGCAGAATTCTATCAGACCTTCAAAGAAGACCTAATACCAATACTCTTCATACTATGCCACAAAAGAGAAACAGAAGGAACACTAATTCCTTCTATGAAGTCATGGTTACACTGATACCTAAACTACACAAAGACCCAACAAAAACAGAGAACTTCAGACCAAGTTCCCTATGAATGCTGATACAAAAATACTCAATAAAATTCTTACAAACTGAATCCAAGAACACATCAAAATGATCATCCATCATGATCAAGTAGGCTTGATCCCAAGGATGCAGGGATGGTTCAGTATAAGGAAATCCATCAACATAATCCACTATATAAACAAACTCAAAGGAAAAAAACCACATGATTATCTCATTAGATGCTAAAAACGCATTTGAAAAAACTCAGCACTCCTTCATGTTAAAAGTCTTGGAAAGATCAGGAATTCAAGGCCTATACCTAAACATCATAAAAGCAATATACAACAAATCAGTAGCCAACATCAAACCAAATGGAGAAAAACGTGAAGCAATCCCACTAAAATCAGGGATTAAATAAGGCCCACTCTCTCCCTATATATTCTATATGGTACTGGAAGTCCTAGCCAGAGCAATTAAACAATGAAAGGAGGTCAAGGGGATACAAATTGGAAAGGAAGAAGTCAAAATACCACTATTTGTAGATGATATGAGAGTATACTTAAGTGACCCCAAATATTCCACCAGAGAACTCCTAAACTTGATAAACAACTTTATCAAAGTGGCTGGGTATAAAACTAACTCAAACAAATCAGTAGCCGTCCTCTACTCAAAGGATAAACAGGCTGAGAAAGAAATTAGGGAAATGCCACCCTTCATAATAATCACAAAATAACGTAAAATACCTCGGTGTGACTCTAACCAAGCAAGTGAAAGATCTGTATGATAAGAACTTCAAGCCTCTGAAGAAAGAAATTGAAGAAGATCTCAGAAGATGGAAAGATCTCCCATGCTCATGGATAGGCAGGATTAATATAGTAAAAAAAAAAAAAAAAAAATGGCCATTTTTCTCAAAGAAATCTACAGATTCAATGCAATCCCAATCAAAATTCCTACTCAGTTCCTCATAGAATTAGAAAGAGCAATGTGCAAATTCATTTGGAATAATCAAAAACCCAGGATAGTGAAAACTACTCTCAACAATAAAAGAACTTCTGGGGAAATCACTATCCCTGACCTCAAGCTGTATTACAGAGCAATAGTGATTTAAGAAAATCTATATGGTATTGGTACAGAGACAGGCAGCTAGATCAATGGAACAGAAATGAAGACCCAGAAGTGAACCCACACACCTATGGCCACTTAATCTTTGACAAAGAAGGTAAAACCATCCAGTGAAAAAAAGACAGCATTTTCAACAAATTGTGCTGGCTCAACTGGTGATCTGCATGTAAAAGAAAGAGTATCAATCTATTCTTTTTTTTTTTTTTTTTTTCTTTTTTTCGGAGCTGGGGACTGAACCCAGGGCCTAGCGCTTGCTAGGCAAGTGCTCTACCACTGAGCTAAATCCCCAACCCAAATCAATCCATTCTTATCTCCTTGTACAAAGCTCAAGTCCAAGTGGATCAAGGACTTCCATATAAAACCAGATACACTGAATCTAATAGAAGGAAAATTGGGAAACAGCCTTGATCACATTGGCACAGGACAAATTTTTTGCACAGCATGGCAATGGCTCAAGCTCTATGATCAATAATTGATAAATGGGGCCTCATGAAACTGAAGAGCTTCTGTAAGGCAAAGGAGTCTGTCAATAGGACAAAATAGCAACCTACAGATTGAGAAAAGATCTTCACCAACCCTACATCCGATAGAGGAATAACATCTAAAATATACAAAGAACTTAAGAAATTAGACTCCAAAAAATACCAAATAACACTATTCAAATTGGGGTGCAGAACTAAACAAAGAATTCTCAACTCAGGAATATCAAATGGCTGAGAAACACCTAAAGAAATGTTCAACATCCTTAGTCATCAGGAAAATGCAAATCAAAATGACCCTGCGATTCCACCTCACACCAATCAGAATGGCTAAGATCAAAAACTCAGGTGACAGCAGATGCTGGTGAGGATGTGGAGGAAGAGGAATCCTCCTCCGTTGCTGGTGGGATTGCAGACTGGTACAACCACTTTGGAAATCTATCTTGAAGTTCCTCCACAAATTGGAAATAGCTCTACCTGAATACCCAGATATACCACTCCTGGACGTACACCCAAAAGTCTCTCCAACACATAACAAGGACACATGCTCCACCGTGTTCATAGTAGCCTAATTTATAATAGCCAGAAGCTGGAAATTACCCAGATGCCCTTCAATAGAAGAATGGTTACAGAAAATGTGGTACATTTACACAGTGTAATACTACTCAGCTATTAAAAATGACAACTTCACCAAATTTGTAGGCAAATGGATGGAATTAGAAAATATCATCCTGAGTGAGGTAATCCAGAGCCAAAAAGATGTACATGGTATGTACTCACTGATAAGTGGATATTAGACCAAAAGCTCCGAATACCCATGATACAGCTCAAAGCCCATTTGAAGCTTAACAAGAAAAAAAGGGGGGGGGACCACTTAAAAAGGGAACAAAATAATCATGGGAGGCAGAGGGAGAGAAGGAGGGATCCGGGTGGGACAAGGGAGTGGGATGGAGAAAGGGGGGACAGGACCAGGTATGGGAAGAGACAGGAGAGAAGTCCAGAGAGGGCCGGGAGAATGACTAGAAATATGTAGCTGTGGGGGGTGAGGAACTTGGGAACCACTAGAAAGTCCCAGAGGCCGGGGTTGGGAGAGGCTCCCAGGACCCATTGGGGATGACGTTAGCTGACATACCCAACAGAGGGGAGATAGAACCTGAAGAGACCATCTGCAGTCAATAGACATGGCACCCAGTTGAGGGATGGGGTCACCCACCCATCTAAAAAATTTTAACCGAGAATTGTCCCTGTCTGAAGGAAATGCAGGGACTATAGAAATAAGCTACAGTTGAGCCATGTGTACAATTGAGCTATAAGCTACTCTGGCTAGAACAGACTAGAATACGAAAATAGAACAGAGGCTGTTGGCTCAGCTTAGACTCCATTGCTGCCTTTTACTTCCACTCCCTTCCCCCTCCAGGTTGATGAGTGTGTGGTTTAAAGCCAGAACAAAGACACCTACAACAGTTCTTTTATGGGTAATTCTCCCCCAACCCATATCAATAACCAGTCTGCACTCTTCAGTCCAAGGGATGGATTGAGGAGAAGACGGAGGGAAATAGAAAAAGACGAAAGAACAAAGGGGAGAAGAGAAAGTCACTCACCACACATGCCTAATCTAAGATGCAGTCAGGGATTACAGCATAGTCTGAGTGACCAGCCCCTTTCCCAGAATATAGTGAAGTAAAATTAGCTTTAAAAAAGTATTAGATATTAATTAATTGATTTCCTTAGTGCTTTACAGTGCTTTGCAATGTGCAAAGCATGGCTTCACTTGCTACCTGAAACAGAATGACCTAGAGAACTGGCTGAATCAGTGGGTCGTCCTTCACAACGTGCTGACTGCCACCAACACTTATGTAAAATCTCACTCACTTGCTTGCCCACACAGCCTTGTGATTTTAAAGTATAACATAAAATTACAAAGCTTTGCAGGAGCTGCCCTGGCTTCGTTCCACCGATGACATCTCTCTTCCACTCTCAATGGGTCAATGCGCTTACTTCAGGAAGGTTCCCCCAACAATCGCTGTCCTCGGGCTCAAAGAATCTGGCCTTTGTGTCATCAGAGTGCTCACTAAATCATAGACCAATTTGCTGGACCCCAAATCATAGACCAACACCTGAGTGTTCCCACCTTGAATGGATGATAAAAAGTCACAGAACTGACCAGTCTTAAACAGAAATTCCAACGGAAGATCACCCATTACCGGGTTAAGTCATTTTCCTTCTCCCTGGACCCTCCCAGTTCCTCCAGCCCTTGCGGGTTCACTGTCAGAGGAGCAATCTCTCTTCCTTGGACCTGCCTGTTCGTCCACCCTCTAGTCTGTTTTCTAGTCGAGGGAAATAAAAGCCTCTCACACTGATAAGAGCTGGGGCATCAGGGAGGGGCTTGTTTTATAAAAAATCTCTCCCATGTCTTATCAGTCAAGCAGACCAGAATCAGTTAAATTTCCATTGTGAGGTTGAACAACATTAATTAAACAAACTGAAGTTTCATGCAATGTCACTCCTGTAAGGGCAGTACTCAGAAGGCTGGGATAAGGAGAGTTCAAAGCCAGCCTGGGCTACTAGGGGAACGGGAGTGGGGTGGGGCATGCGGGGCCGGAAACAAATGAAACAAATGTTACTTAATTCTTCCCCTATTACTGAACTTTTGCTTTTAGCTAACAGCTACAATAGAGCTTCTTTGTTACCAGATTTCTGTACACCTGAAAGTCTTCATACTCTCCCAAAATACGGGGTTACTTCTGGCATACTTTCAGTGCCGTGCAAACAAAGGCTTTAACAGAACAGAACTCGAAAGTTGAGTGCATTGCCTAGATTGCTCTCAGAAGTTCACACATTGTCTACCCACCGGAAGGTCCCACTTACCACATTTCTTAAGCAAATAGACTGAGCATTTGATGCGGTCGTTATTATATAGCTGATTTTGCCACTCAAAATGTTACCTGCCAACCAGGTAGCAATCTCAACCTACCCCAGGTGGGACTCGAACCCACAATCCCTGGCTTAGGAGGCCAGTGCCTTATCCATTAGGCCACTGGGGCAGTTAGTCCCTACTGTCTTGAAAAATGTTAAGTGGAATACGTCCTCACCAGGCGTTAAGGCGTTATTCAGTGATTAGTGTGGGGACTTAATTACTCGGGATCTTTTATCTGAGTTGCCACAGTCTTCCAGACCCTGCGCCCTCACAGACCTTGAGCTCCTCTGGCTGTGCTCCTGAAACTTCAGCCCACCACTCTGCAGCACCTACGCCTGCACTTCCTTCCCAGGGCTTCCTGGCTCTGGACACACCGCATTCACCTAAGGATAAAGACTCGGGTAGCACTAGAAAATTGGGGATCCCTGACTGCCTCCGACGGTAAAACCCTGGGCCCTCGAAAAGTCCTCAGGGGGTCCTCGCGGGTGTTCCTCTCCAACCCATCCGTGAACCGTGCTGCGGAGAGAGACGCAGGGGCGCCCCGGGACTGAACGCCACCTTCGAAGCTTGGCCACCGTTCAGGACCCTGAAGGTTCAGGCCAGAGCCTCTCAGTAGACACCAGCGCGCCAGGGGCATCGGGGCTCCAGACAGCCCTCCCACGCCCGAGAGCTGCCGGAAGCGACTCCTTAGTGGTAGCTGGCAATTTACCCAGTGCTGAAAGTTCGGCAGAATCTGGAGCTGTTCAGACATGTCCCCACCCCGCCTTCCAGCTCACAGAACTTTAGAGGGACTCCCTCCTCCTCCTCGCGTCCGTTGTCGCTCTCCGCACAGGAATCCACCTTGCAGTTTCGAAACCTGGAGCTGGGAGCCCCGGCTCAGTCAAGACTCTGCAGGGGCGGGAGGGCTGCCTGCGGTTCTTGGAGTATGTTTCCCACCCAAAGCGCGAGGTCTAGTTTTAAAATTCTTTGCATTTTTACGGAGAGCAAGGGGAGCGGGGGAGGAAGCTCTCACGCAGACGTGCAAAGCTGAGTGAGATCCTAGTTGGTTCCGGGAGCGGCTTCCCTTTCTCAGGTCTGCGACCCAGGGACCTGAAAAATGCTAGCCCAGCGAATCCCAGGAGGGCACAAGATTTGCGTTAAGGACTACTGGCAAACTTCAAACTGTGTGTTTATTAGCAAGCCAGATGATGTCTTGTAGGTTGTCCCACAACCCTGTTTGCCCCGAACACACTATAAAGCTGAGGATGACTTTGAACTTCCGATCCTCCTGCCTTCCCGTTCCACTCTCTGGGATAACAGGTGTGGCGTGTACTGCCACGCAGAGCTTCTAACTATCTTTCTTATACGAGTCAAATTTGGGGGGAGAGGAGGCAAAAATGTCGCAAAGACTCTGGGTCTAGTCAGGAAGAACATATCAGCCTGGTAAATCAACCCGTACCTACCTCACTGAAACGCCATTTGGTTGAGCTGTATTTCCGAACGCCTGGGTGGCATTTGCACATTATTCGTACATGGTTGATAAGCTTTTTCATTGTAACTTGGTCGTTTCTGATAAGATGCAAAAAGTCCCCTCCTTCTCTCTTTTTCTTTAGGTGGCGTGCAGGGGATCTAAACAGAAACTGAGGCGTGCTAGAAAGGGCTCTCCCACCTTCTCCTTAAGCCCACTCCTTGAAGGTTGCTGGACAGTGCAGGGATAATGAATCTAGGGGGTATAATTTCATTCTCCGCAAACCCTAGAGAGATATCTGAGGGTCTCAACATCTTAGGACCCCTCCTATGCCAGAGGATTAACTTTCTAGAAGCAGCTCCCAAGGGATAGAGGCAAGTAGGGCATTTTTCCCAGCCACTTGCTCTAGCTCTCCCTGCATTCCCAGGGTCCCGGAGCGATTGGCAATTGCCTTCAAAGTAACTCTGAGGCTCTGTGCGCCTTCCCGTGTCCACATAAATTTGGACCAGAATTCCTTTGCTATTTTGAAAGTTCTCTGATGTGGTGTTTGGAATTGGGGTTGGGGGAAGGGGGACCACAGCTTAGCTCAGGCTGTTCTAAGATTAGTTCTCCTGCCCCATCCGCCCTGGAGCTGGAATCCCAGGCGTATACCATCCTCCTCACAGTCAAGGTTGCTTTTGTTTTGTTTTGTTTGCAATACCACAGCTGGATTGATTTTTTTATTCCAATATTTTCCATGAGTTTTATCCATCAGGTTAGTTTGAATAATCCCAGTCATTCTTGATGGAAATTTTGAGTTATGAACTGATAGCTCAGCTAATTGCTTGCCTAACCCTGGGTTCTAACCTGAACACCAGATTGATAGATATGCCTATATTTCAGCACACGAGAAGTGAAGGTAGGAAAATCAGAAATGCAGTTACCCTTGACTTTGTTCAGGACCAGACTGAGCTACAGGAGTGAGTCCCTGCCTCAAACAGAAAACAAACAAGGTCCAAACAAACACTTTGAGTACTTCTGTTTTCCTTTGTTTAGTCATACCTTCTAAGTAGCTACGGTCAACTTCGAATTCTGCGTGTCTACACTTTCCAGGACCAGGATCACATACAGGCTTTTGAACTGTTAAATTTCCATAGAGTAGTCGCGGTTTTTATGGGCAAAAACAAGAGGGCTCGTCCGGGATTTGAACCCGGGACCTCTCGCACCCTAAGCGAGAATCATACCCCTAGACCAACGAGCCTTGAGCATTGGTTCTATCTGCTCCTTCTAAGGGGGATAAAGTGGAGTCCTTTGGTTGAATTCAGTAGATCCGGAAGGAATTGAATTTCAGATCTACCTGGAAAGGGTAAATTTAAGGGCATTGCAAGACTGCCCCAGTGTCCTACTCCATCCAGAACGTCAAAAGAAATTCTGTGACATTTCCACCCGCTCAAATCTAGTATATCCAGTACTGCTTCAGCCAGAACAAGAAACCCACAAACTGCCCGCTAACTCCGGTTTTGGCCTAAATGTCAGAGTTACTGAATGCAGAGCCCCAACAATAGGGCACTGCGGGGAAGGGAAGTGCCAGCGTTATCTCCCAACCAAAACGACAGCTCGCCCAACGTGGGGCTCGAACCCACGACCCTGAGATTAAGAGTCTCATGCTCTACCGACTGAGCTAGCCGGGCGTCTTGTGACTCGCTTGCTGAGTATCATGATTACCGAGGTTGGTACAATACTGGAAATTGAGATACTGGGGTAATGTCCGAAATTCCATAGTCTCTTACCGCAACTCACCTCTGATGTCCAGATTTCTCTCAGGCCAAGGCACCAGGGTTGCAGCACCGGGAGGACGAAGGACAGGAAGACACAGTCAAGGCCCTCCAAGTCCAGGCTAAGTTCTTCTTGGGACAAACTATCCTAAGAGAGCGACAGACAGATGGACACGGACTGACTGTTCATCTTTTCGCCCATGCCAGATGGGGCTTCCCTCCATATTTGCCAGCCTCCCTCCAGTCCCGTCTTCTAACCGGGAGAAAAAAAATTACGTCTCAGAGACGGAATTAGACTCCACACAAATATCTATGCAGGCACACTCAGGGAATAAAACTGATACAAGTGGTGCTTGAGGACACCAGAACCGAGAACTGAGGACACCAGAACTGAGAACTGGGTCTCGCTGGCTCAGGTGGCCCTGGGGGAAGCAGGCTGAGCTCGGGATCTCAGTGTGAATCACCGGAGTTCACTTTGGCGTCCCAGCTGACGTCCCAGAAATGCTGGGAATATTGTACTGACCCGACACGGCCCAAACGTCCACACCCCAGGTCCCAAACTCCAATGGCCCTGCGACGGGGATACCTAGGCAGAACCCGCAAGAGTCCTTAACTACTAAAGAGGCAGAAGAGGGAGCTAGGAAGATGGATGGAACTGTGTTCTCGCGCGAGCACGACCACCCCACACCTAATGATCAACTCAGGCCCGGCCAGGCAAAAGCTCTACCACCGTTTCGTTGTAATTTTGTAAAGGTGAATTGCCCTCTTCTTTGTGCGTTTCTTTAGAGAGAATTCTGCGAAATACAGGCTAAGTGTTGTGTGCTTCTGTCAGGAACAGAGGGTATAAGAAATTATAAGTCACTCTAACTAAATCTGTTTCCACTCTCCCCGCCCCAGTCACGTTATTGTACGTCACTTTTAGGATATTTGACTTGTGGGAGGTTCTCAAGCCCTCTATCCCAAACAAAACAAAGATCGGGCCTGACAATAACAAGTCTGGAGGATGGAGGGGCAGGAGGACCCAAAACTGCAGGCTCTGAACCACAACTGGGGTTGGGGGAGAAAAAGACAAGTCATCCGCTAGTTACCCCAGACCCTGTGGGCTACCCCAAGGTTTGGTCCAGAAATTTGAGAGCGTCAAGAGTCACCCTACAAAAAGACGGTGGAGACCTCCACAGGCTGAGGATGAGACGAGGGAGTGGCAAGAATTTGGAGGAGTTCCCTTTCTGAAGCCACTTGGAAAGGAGTTGTACCTTTTATTCACATGACATACAACGTGGGTTTTCTTCTGTTTTCCCAGACAGGGTTTCTCTGTGGCTGTCCTGAAACTCACTCTACAGACCAGGCTGGGATCAAACGCTAGATACCCGCCTGCCTCTGCTTCTGTCCAGTGCTGGGATCAACCGCCAGTTAACGACACATCTCCATTCATAAAGATTCATGAAGTCCAAACCAAAATATGTAGTCGCCCAACGTGGGGCTCGAACCCACGACCCTGAGATTAAGAGTCTCATGCTCTACCGACTGAGCTAGCCGGGCAACTGCTTTTCTAGCTCGAAGTTTACTACACGTGACCTGAAGGTACTGAATTGGCTAAATAAAGTTATTTCAGATTAAGAGCAATTTCCGAAATAAGTTTTACCCCCACAGCAGACACACGCTCCAGGAACACTGAGCCACACTCCTTCTCTCAGCCCTGAGCACCAAAAGGAGCAACTAAAGAGTAACGAGAGGACCCTGAGGCTAGGGCTAGTTAGTTCCTGCGGACCCTCTCGGAGAACAAAACGATTGATCATCTTCATGGGAAAGAGAAATAAGGTTGAACTGCCTGTCCGGTTCTCCTTCCCCTATTCCCAGACGCAGGTGGAACCCTCCCTCTAGTCCTTCCCCCTAACCGCGACGAAGACCTTGGCTAACACTTGCTCCTTTCGCATACCATAGAAATGCAATGCAGACAAACACAGCCGCGTCAGGCGCATGAGGAGCGAAGTCCAATCTGGGTTGGCACCTGCACCAGGTCTTTGCGCACCTGGTCAGAAGACGGGCACCCAATAATTGCTGATTAAACTCTATGTTTGTCCCGACAGACGTCTCTGCTTGCCTTTGTTTCCCCCAAAACTAAACCTAATCTAAACGTGAGAGGTCTCGTGTGAGTCTAGTGCTCGGCTGACTTAGTCGTTAGGAGCTGTAGGTCTTAGCCCAGGTCTTAGCCCAGGTGGCGCAGAGGCTGGGAGCTGGCACAGGGTGGCCGTAGTGGGAAACAGGTCAGTCCACGGACTCCAGCTAGGGCTCAAAATGTAGGTCAGTAGGGTTTAATTTGGTATCCTAGCCAAGGTCCCAACAAAACCAGGGGTACTGATCTGAGCCAACAGAGGCACCCCCAGGGTCTTATCCACATCCACTCTCTGGGCTTCTCCCGGGTCCTTTCTGTCAGTCAGAGGCCCAGGAGTCTGGTCTTACCCACGTCTCAGGAAGGAGACCTATCACACGGCAGTGCTGCACACAGAACACCAGAGGCTTCCATTGAAGTCTCCAGAACACACGCTAATGGGAGGGGGGGGTCTTCATTTATATCCCTACTTATTTCCAACCTAAGGACTGGGCTGACTTCCTCATCCACTTAACTGCAAACAACCTTAATTGTGGGAGGAAGAGGCACAAGAGAGCCAGCATAGGGAGGACTCGGTTGTCACCTCCCCCCGACTTCCCTCACCTCCACCCCACAGAGGGGTTCATGTTTGACTTTACTCAGGCTGGACTAATCTCCACTACCGGCCACACCATAGCCTCGTGTAGTTTTAAAACTTCAATCACTGTGTGCTTTTATATGGAGAAGTACTTGGTTCGTTTTATTCCGTTTTTTAAGACTAAAAGTCCGGAGCTAACCTTTTAATAAAGAAGACTTGGGCTCTCTGATGCACATAGGAGCACTTCTCAGTGCCTCTAACTACCGCTGAAAGTTCAGGGCTGTGACGCAGCTGTAATGAGGAACGGTGCCGAGAGCCTTTGAAAACAGCATCTTCTTAGTAGCAAGGGGCCATAACTCAGCCATAGAGCACCTCAGGTTCAAGCCCTAGTAGTTGGTAGGAAAACAGCCTTGATGTCCAAAGCTGAGGTCTCATGGGTGAACGGCTGTGATCTCTGAGTACTGTCTAGAGAAAGCAAAGATATAATACGGTTGGTTAATTTATTTATTTTATTATTTTTATTTGTTGTTTTCGTTCAGTTTGGTTTTTTAGATAAGGCCTCACTATGTAGCTCTGGCTGGCCTAGAACTAAGTAAACCAGGCTGGCCTCGAATTTGTAAAGCTGTTCCATCCTCTGCCTCCTCCCATTATGGTATTAAAGGCCTACACCACTACACGCCACTGATTAATTCACTGGATTTTTAATTCTTTTTTTTTTAATGTTTATTTGCTTTGGGTGGAGGTCAGAGGTCAGAGGTCAGAGGACATTTTGTGTGAGAGTAGGTTCTCTCCTTCTGTCGTGTGAGTCCTGGGGACGCACTCAGGTGATCAGGGTCAGCAGCAGGCATTTCAGCCATGGAGCCAGCCTTCTCTCTGGCCTCTGGATGGCTTGCCTGTTTGTTTGTTTTTAAATAAGGCCAGTTCATTCAGGATTTGAATCCCGGAACTCACTTGATCTAGGTAAGAATCGTATCTCTAGTCCAAAGGACAGTTTCCACTAGTGTGCCCCACTGAGTGGAAATCCATGATTGGACTTCCGCAGTGGAGAGTAGGACTCTGGGGAATTCGAGTAGCAAGTTGCTATACTCAAAGGTGGGGTTTCTAAAACACAGTAAGGCAGGAGAATAGCCACTAGCCAGTGTCTCAGGACTCTTGTCCAAACTAAAACATCACGTGGTCCAACGTGGGGCTAGAACCCACGACCCTAAGATTAACAGTCTGATGATCTCCACCTGGCAGTCTCTCAAAACACAAACAAAACAAAAAAGTCGTGCTCTACTAACCGAGCTAGCTGGGAAAGCCATACAAACACTTCTGGGGCACCGGTATAAACTGGTTTTGCAGATGGAGTTTAAAATTCCCATCTTGGCATTTGCCTACCTGAACCCAAAACCCCTGACCTGAACCAAGGGCAGAGATTGGAGTTACAGGCACAGGTTTTAATAGTCTTTCTGTCTGGACAAAGTATTCAGGAGGCTTCCCTCCAACAAGCGTACCTGGCCAGCTGTAACACAGATTGAAGTCAGAGATGTCTCAGGGTTAAGTCTAGGATACAATGTTTCCTTACATTTCCTAACGAGTGTTTCATAAAAGAACAAAACATCAACGGGCTCGTCCGGGATTTGAACCCGGGACCTCTCGCACCCTAAGCGAGAATCATACCCCTAGACCAACGAGCCACACCAACATTACCCAGAGTTTCACTTTATGGTGGCAATTGAAACAGCGGCGGACCCCGAAGCGCTCAGCGAATAAGAAAATTATGTTTCAAATAATCCTGGAAAGGCTAATTCCGGGACCGTGTACACCAAAATAATCAACGTTTCCAGTCCCCCTTCACGACCTACAAAGTGAGAAACAGCCCCAGGTCCACAATCCGGAAACCAATCGGTCTGGCTTTGGCTACGGGCAGCATGGCTGGGATCAGCGTTTGCCTACGCGGCTGCTCGCAGAATGGGAGCCGAGGTCTCTCCCGACGATCAGACGGAGTCCCTAGGAGTCAAGGGGCGGCTGCGTGGAGGGTCCTTGCGTCCTTGCCGGCGTCCTTGGCCGCGCAGCAGCACGAGAGTTCAGTAAATGTCAGCTGATTGCCAGCTGTACCAAGCCCCTCATCATTTTGTGTTCCATCTGTCTGTCCATTCCGGTCAAAATCAAGAAGGCTCCCCACCTGGGTGTAGTGGCTCACAACTTTAATCTTCGAGGGCCTTCTGGTCCACATAGAGAATTCCAGGACAGACAGGGTTGCATAGATAAATTGTATCTGAAAAAAAGAAAAGAAAAGGAGAGAGAGTCGGGGGGTGGGGGGAGGAAGGAGGAGAAGAAAAAGAAAGGAAAAGACTTTGACTTAAGGGCGACAACTCCACGAAGCGCACGCAGGATCTCAGGCCCTAGAAAAAAGTAGGTACAGATTCATCAGACCACCAATCTCCCTTCCTCTCCCTTCCCAATCCTGGGAGCAGTTGCTGTGTTCTCTCTTACTAGATGAAGGAAGTTGCCCTGAGAGACAGGGCCAGAGTGCTGAACGGGTGTCCAGCACCAGCCCATCCTCACTTAACCCCCAAATACCCAGCAAATCTGGGCTTTCAGAAAGTGTACCCCTTCCAATTTAAGTACTATCCCGTAAAGTGCACGTTTCTTCGAATCTGTTCCTTTGCCCTCTGTTGCTGAGAGAAACGGTAACTGCAACTTGTAAAAGGGTGCCTCTATACTGGGCTCGTCCGGGATTTGAACCCGGGACCTCTCGCACCCAAAGCGAGAATCATACCCCTAGACCAACGAGCCAGCACACAGCTTCTGTTCCCCCTCCCCTCTCTCCAAATGAGGTAGTCACTGTCGTTTACAATCTTTATTCTCTACTCTTAAGTTATTCAATATCACTGTGCACAGGAACCGTAAGGATTCACTGGTTCACAGCCACGATGGGATTTCCAGGGCGAGCGCTAGTCCAGCGACATAAACCAAGGAGATGATGAGCTGGCAGTTTCCATCCTCTAAATGCCTAACTAGTGTGGAATATGTATGGGCTTACCTGTCATTAAAGTAGAAGACAGTCCAGGCACGGTACTGACGCTACAGATCGCAAAGGAAAGTGCAGAGAGCATCCATTTTTCAAGATGATAAAGGCCAATCAAAACAAAATGCAAAACTGACAAACCAAAGACGTATGACTTGGCTACATAGATTTAAAGCACTTAAAATACATATGGTTTTAGCCAGGTGGGACGAGAAAGGCCTAAAATGGAAGCACTTGAGATGTGAAGCGAAGGGTATTAGGATTTCAAGGTCCATCTTTGGTTCCAGAGTGAGTTTGAAGCCAGCTGCCACTACATAAGACCCTCAAAAACATGTAGGGCTTCTTCTGCTTCTTCTTCTTCTTCTTCTTCTTCTTCTTCTTCTTCTTCTTCTTCTTCTTCTTCTTCTTCTTCTTCTTCTTCTTTTCTTCTTTTCTTCTTCTTCTTCTTCTTCTTCTTCTTCTTTTCTTCTTCTTCTTCTTCTTCTCCTCCTCCTCCTTCTCCTCCTCCTCCTTCCTCCTCCTCTTCTTCTCCTCCTTCTCCTCCTCCTCCTTCTTCTTCCTCTTCCTCTTCCTCCTCCTCCTCCTCTTCTTCTTCTTGAATCCTAGACTTTGATAACTATGGGTCATAGTTCCGATTCCCCCATTTTTAGGACAGATTCTCGTTATATTGCCTAGGCTAACCACAAAGAAGTCACCCTGCTCCAGGTGTACAGTCCCTGACTGCTCCTAAGTGGATTGGGTGTGAAATAACCAAGTTTTGGAGTGAGGGTTAAACAAAAGGGGTTTCTTGAGGCCTGGGAAGAGTCTCAAGACCCCACACTGTACATTTGTAATCCCTGCTGTGTGGAGGCCAAGGCTGGGGGTCAGTCTAGGTTGCAGGGAGACTGTCTCCAAGCAACAACGCACGGGTCACCTCACACTGCCACCATTGCTGGTCTCCGGACCCTGAGCTGAAGTTCTAGGGGAACCAAGCTGACCACGCAGGCAAGAGTTCTCGTCAAATACACACAAGGCAGTTCAGGATAGCAGAAGGGCTGGACAATTGGAAGTCCAGAGCCTGGGTTCCTGGGGGTCTGCTCCCTCTGCTGCACGACAGACTTCTGGAAGGAGCCTTCTACCCACTTCCCACCTGGCTACAGCTTAGAACAGAACTGAGACTCCCATACTATGGAAATGTGGGATTCCTCCACCCAATTCTGTTTGATCAGATCTGAATCGAATCAACATCTCTCAGAATAAGACCTCATAGGCAGTTGGGTCCAGACTAAAGAGGGCACACGGACCACCAAAGTGGGCGAGAAATAAGGGTGTTTGGGGTTCCTTGGCCCAATCTAGGATTCTTGCTAAGAGTTTAAGAGGGTCAAATGCATTTGGAGAAACTCGGTCCTCAATAGCTATTTCCTCTTAAGGGAGCAGAAAATAGGCTTCTGTCACTGAATCCCCTCAGGAATGGGGCAAGAATTCACAATGGCACTCCAGTGGGCCAGGTCCCAGGCCTCACCCGCTGTGTTGGCTGGGCCACCACGTGCCAGTTGGGTATCTTTTTTCTTTGATCGGAGGTGTCAGATAATTCAGCTGCTCCTAAGAGGCCTTTTAGTATTCCCATCGCCCTGCGCATAGAGACCATACCCTGTCGCTGAACCTTCCAGATGCAAACAAATTTTATGGCTGAGACCAGTGAAACCAGACTCCGGGAGAGTGAGATGTGAATCCTATTCATTACCCAACTGGCCAAGCTGCAGCTGCGTCCTCCAGTCTTGGGCGTCCAGTGGGGCTGTTTGGCCACGTGTTTGGGGAGCGTTAGTGGGGAGGTTTATTTAATGGCTGGTCCTTGCCTGGTCCTTGCTCTCTAGCTACACACACAGAGCCTCAACAGCAGTCTCAGCCTCAGGCAAGGACTTCCCAAAATGTAGCTTTTCTCCCGAGGTACAGGCTACTTTGTAGCAGGCTCTCTGGTAAATTGCCAGAGCAAATTGCGAGTGCAACTCATTTGGAAATGAATACAGGCCTGTTAGAAAGTATAAGAGGGGAGTAGCTGTGTGGCTCGTTGGTCTAGGGGTATGATTCTCGCTTCGGGTGCGAGAGGTCCCGGGTTCAAATCCCGGACGAGCCCTGGAGGGGGTCCAGTTTCCCAATATTTTTGCTTCCAATATTTTTTTTTTAATTCTATCAGTTAAAGGTTTCTCCTCTATGAGATAACAAAACAACTACGCCCAACGTGGGGCTCGAACCCACGACCCTGAGATTAAGAGTCTCATGCTCTACCGACTGAGCTAGCCGGGCTGCATAGCAAACTGATGGCCAATGAGTTACAGAGCCATTATTGTCCTGCTCTCTTTTTGGTGAAATCATGGTAGAGAAAATTCCCAGTGAGAAACAAAGAGAGCGCCGAATCGGCCGCGAGGGCTGGGAAAGTACATGAAAGCATGGATCCACCGAGGCGCGAGCTGGGCGGCCGCTAAGAGACCAGTGTTTGACGCACTGTGGCCAGAAATCTGGAGGTTTACTCTGAATAGGCACCCAGGGGCGTCTGCTCTGAAAGGTACAAGCTTCACTGTCAAGCGATCGCATCAGTGAAGTCCACGTCGAGGAGTGTAAGGTTAGTGAAAATAAGGGGGACAAGGCGTGTCTCCCTGCAATGGTTCTTAAAGGATGAGTCTCCTCTAGGCTTATGAGAATCCTAGGGACCAAACCCAGTAGGAGGCCACAATTTCGTCACCCACCTGCTATCTAGCGGGGGTCGGGGGGGGGTCCCTTTAAAACTTATTCTTTGACAATTTCATACATTTATATAATGTGTGTTGGTCATTTCACCGCTCCGTTTTCCACCCACTCCAGCTGGTCCCCACTTATTCCCAAAAGGCCTCCCTCCTATTTCCGTGTCTGTTGGTTTGCTCGCATGCTTCTTCGGTTTGGTTTTGGTTTGTAACCTACTGAGTTTTATTTAGTAGGACTGTTTGCATGAGCGTGAAGCATGGCCTCCCCAATCCAGCAACCATTAATTGGCCCTAGAGAGGGGTGAAGATCTCACGAGCGCCTCTGACTAGCTCCTTTTTGTTACAAATATTAATTGTGGGAAGGCAAGGGGGAAATCAAGGGTCGGTGTTTGGCAGCTTTTATAGCCCTCTGGGTCTGGTGGCAGTGTGTAGGGTCAGACCAGCCCCCGGGAGCGCCCACCAGTACCCACCAATCAGGAAGCTCCTATCACTGCTATGCAGTCGCTGCATGGTTGCAGCTTAGCCTGCACTTGCAAAGTAAGCAAGACAAGAATCCACATCAGAATACACAGCACAGGAGAAAATTTCTCCACAGGATGATCCAAGAGAGCTGGAACACCGGATCACGTGGCCAGGGAAAGGTGGTTTATACCAATCACAGCACACCTCCCATGCAAATGAAGGTTTGCCTTTACACCAATCACAACATTTTTCTCTTTAGCGCTAATCCCAGTGATCCCTTCTGCTAGATTACAAGAGATGTGCTCCTCCCTTTCTGTCTTGGATGAAAATGTTTGCAGAAACACCAAGAGTTCACCCAGGCTTGTGCAAAAAGACTGGTAGAAACAGAAACAGTCCTGGTGGAAGCCATGCCCTTGGGAACCGAAACAATCAGCCTGTAATGAGTACCGAGGAGTTTTCCTAAGGCTTCGTCTGCAAGTACAGACAAGCAGTGCTGGTGTGGGGGCAGCTTGGCTGGCAATCTGACTGACACTGTCCTTTCTCTCAAGGAAGCCAGGGCAGCAAGGAGAGTCTGAGAACTGCCAATTAAGAATTCAAATTGCCCCAGCCACCAGTGCTTTCGCTTATCCATAGAAAAATGAACATCAAAAAACGGCATTTAAAAAGTCGTTCACTAATTGTGATTTTAAAAAACAAAACAAAATAAAACAAAACAAAACAAAGCAGGGCTTTAACAGTACCAAACAGCTGCTCAGTATCCCAAAGATAATTATAGCTCATTTATCTGCCTCGATTTTACCATCAAACAAAGTGATCAGACGGGCACTTAGTACTTGGGCTTGTGAAGCCAGGGTGTCACTCAGGAGCATACAGACAGGCAGGTTCCTCTCTTGAGGACCAGACTCAGGAAGTAGCTGTTTTGAGAGCAAGTGTGACCCTGTGAGTCCCCTCTGACCAAATCTATTGTGTTCCTACCTTCTGGCAGAAAGGATCTAGCTCCCATGTTAGAAGATGATGGTGGACTGGCCCTGTGGTTTGCCAACTAAGCATGGGTGGATCTTCATGATGCTTTAAGATTTCTAGGTGTGCTGGACAAGGTGTTTCACATTCCGAACCCCAGCACTTGGGAGTCAGAAAGATAAGCACAAGTTTGAGATCAATATGGGTGACATAATCAGTTCCAGGCCATCCTAAGCTACAGTGAGACTCAAAAGAAAAGAAAGGAAGGAAGGAGAGAGAGAGAGAGAGAGAGAGAAGAGAGAGAGAGAACGAACTCATCCTCAGATGTGGAAAAACTCTGCTAATTAAGGTCGAAGTCCACCATGACTGGATAGCCTTGCTCAGTGCAATATGGGAGACTCCCTTCATTAGCAGGGCTTCACCTTCCTTGACTTCGTCTGGGGAATTCACAGTCTACACAAATGGCTCTGCCTGAGGGATGTCACGTAGCCTCAATTAAATTATGAGATCAATTTCCTTCCTCCTGATAAAACCTGTTCAGCCAGCACCTGAGAGTCCTGAAATGCTTCCCCATGCTAATGAGACATTCCAGATATCCTAAGCGCCAATGACCTTTGCCCATCCTTAATGTTCCTGCCCTCAGTTCCCTAAAACTTTATAAGCCTTGAATCACGGTGAGTAAAGATGATCTGCTTCCTGAGAGCTGGTCCCAGTCTGGTCATTCGTGTATGTATTCATCGGGCTTCCAAACCCCCAGTTCATTGGCTTTGCTCCCACTGCCCTCATGGATTGAATTGGCTGACAATCTACAAGAGCAGCAACACCCACACTCAGCTACCTAGTGAGTCCAAGGCCTAGACCAAATACAGGAGACTGTCTCAAACTAAAAATCAAACTGTTGGGGTCTAGGAGTTGCCTCATAAACCACACTCACAATCAGACAGGGTAGTTTATTGAGCATATGTCCCAGAACCAGTCAACCAGGGCTACAGTCCAGATTTGGGGACCAAACCATGACCCTGAGTTAAGATCCTACACAATTTTTAAGCCTAAAATCCACAAACATCTGTTTGTTTCACCATGTTATTTCATCAATCAGGATTTAGGGATAGAGGACTTCCTTAGGAACATATGAGCTTGTTGTACACTCGTCCTGGGATGCTCAACTGTGGCAGGGGACTTGCCTTGTTTAATATTCATGTCCTAACTTGTCTACCAGGATGGGACTTGTCTAACATTCATCTCTTAACTTGTCAACCAGGATGTCAGTTACCCACACACATGTCTCTTTCTGCCAAGTAGGAAGTCAGTTCCCAGGAAGGTCTTGGGAACTTAAACTTTACTTGACCACTATTCAAAATGGAAGTCTTATTCCAAATAGTTTCTTATATTGATACAGGTGTCTCTCTTATGTTGGGGTTCATCCCAGGGGCAATTTATAGTGGCAAATACCATAAAAGTTCATACGCAGGAGCACAAAGTGTTGTTAGACAGTTGGTATGCATCCAAGCTTATTCTGGGTAACTATAAAAAAACAGTTCTACTGACTTTTATTGTGATTGGTGTCTGAGGGCACAGAACATAACAGAATGTATAGTCAACTTAAGCATGAGAAAATTTCCTGGTGGGGGCTGGAGAGATGGCTCAGTGGTTAAGAGCACTGACTGCTCTTCCAATGGTCAATTCTCAGCAACCACATGGTGGCTCACAACCATCTGTAAAGAGATCCAATATCCTCTTCTGGTGTATCTGAAGACAGCTACAGTGTACTTACATATAATAAAGAGAAAATTTCCTGGTAATAACAGAAACAAAATAGTAACAGTTCAAAACGGAAGGCTTAAACAAGCAACTGTTACCTAGGCCCGAACACACAGCAACAAAACAACATCTGGACTAAGTTAAATAATTTTCCCCAAAAACACATGTATAGGTTGGGTATGGTGGTGTATGGCTTTACCCAGCATTCAAGAGGCAAAGGAAGATGGTTGTGAGTCAGAGAGCCAGGGCTACACAGCGAGACTTTGTTTCAAAACAAACAAATAACAAAAACCCATGTCTACCTAGGACCTCAGAGAACAGGAGTCTTTGCAGATATGATCAGTAAAGTTGAAATGGAGTCATAGTGAAGTTGAATAAGCCCTAATCTGGTGATTGAAATAGACAGGAACATAGTGGGAAGGGACTGCTGGGATGACAGAGGCATGTGTTTGTAACTAAAGAGTAATACACGGGAAAGGGAATAACACTCGAAATGTAAATAAGAAATACTCAAGTTAATAAAAAAAAAATATGGTCAAAAAAAAAAAAAGAGTAATACAGATTGCCGGCAGCTACCAGAGTCTGGGAGAGACAAGGAAGGGTCCTCCTTGGAACCTTGAGAGGAAGCAGGGCTTGCAAATACCTCAAGGAAAGACTGCTGGCTACAGAGTAGCAAGAATACCTTTCTACTCTGTTAAGCCACCCAGCTTCTAGTAATTTGTAACAGCAGCTGTAGGAAACTAATTAGTACACAGTAACATGTTTTGGAATTTTGTCGCAAAAGATGTAATGGTTTATGGTATAGAAGTATCATTAGAAAAATGAGCATTCCCTTAATCTTAGAGCACTGTTAAAATTGCTATTAGTGTTTGGGTTTTGTAGACAAATTTTTGTTTGTTTGTTTGGCTGATTGCTTGCTTGCTTGGTTTGGTTTGGTTTTTCAAGACGGGGTTTCTCTGTGTATCCTTGACTGTCCTGGAACTATATCTGTAGACCTCAGTGTTGGGTTCAGGGTGGAATCAGAGAAAACTCACTTTAGAGATAGAAACTTAAAAATGAAAGCTTTATTTTCTAAAGACCCAGGGAAGCAGCCAATTCTCTATCTAAACCTGAAGGAAGATTGTACATTTTTATAGGCTGGGTACGCAAAGCAAGTCGGGGAGGGAGCCACAGTGGTATTCAATTGTAGACGATGGTTCTTCCTGTTCTCAGTGTAAGCAGAGACAGTGAGGTGGGGCAATGTGACTCCTGAATTAGCTAGCATCTGTTAGACTCTGCCTTGCTGCTCAGGCTCTTGTGGCCCTGTCATTACAGCACCCACAGCCATCAGGAACACTCCACAGAAGCTCTGAGAAAACTAGCTGCTGACTGCAGCTGATTCGTCTGAGTGCGAAGCTGTTCCAAAGAATACGTGCCATACTTTCTGGTACCTCAAGCCTAGGTGAATTCTTCATGACCTTGCAATCATGCCCACCTGGGCCAGAGAAGCGGCATTCCTGACAGTCTGAGAGATGGCTGTGATTGGTCCAAAACACAAGCCTTGACGTTTGTGATTGGTGCTACAGAGGGAAAGCTGTGATTTGCATATCGGGCCCCCTTCTTTAGCTAAGTGGAGCTCAAACTCCTGAAAGATACTGTCCTATGCTGCTCCCCCTGGTATTCCAACATCAAGCCTAATGCAAGACATCTCTCAAGTGGGCAGCTCAACTGAGTCAAGAGAAGCCAAGATGGAACAGAGGAATAAGTAGTAACGGAGTTACAGGTGGGAGGTGGATCCTAGCAGCATGGAGGGTGGGCAGCTGCGCAGCTACTGTGCTGCTTAAGGCACGTTAAAATATAAGGGCCGTGTGCGTGTCTGTGTGTGTGTGTGTGTGTGTGTGTGTGTGTGTGTGTGTGTGTGTGCGAGTGTGTGTGTGTGTGTGTGTGTGTGTGTGTGTGTGTGTGTGTGTGTGTGTGTGTGTGTTTCATCCGGGAACATAAATTGTCTAAGGTGTGGGATGTAAAACCATGCCAGGAAGTTTGGTAAGGTAGAGCATGTCGAGACCCGGAGACTTGGTGGGCACACACCTGAGACAGGCGGCTTCCTGCTCCCTGCCAAACTCCCAACTTGGAACACGTGCCATGCTTCTCACATAAAAGAAGCATACCCTATGATCATGTTGGCCCAAAGAAGAGTTCTCCATGCTAATGAGGTACCTAAAGACCAGGAGGGCTTAGCCCATCGCTTCCCTTCCCAGACATTCCTCCCTGCAAAAAGTATTTAACTGGGGTTGGGGATTTAGCTCAGTGGTAGAGAAGTGCAAGGCCCTGGGTTTGGTCCCCAAACCCAGCACCCACAGCCATCGGGGGGGTGGGGGGGAGCATTTACCCTGAGAAGTAGGTGTGGTAGGTTCTCCATCCATTTTCCACCATGAACAACCAATAAACCGTTTAAACATATGGGCTGTCTCTTTCATCAAGTTCCGCTGTGGGGAGCCATCGAGAAGGCTTTCGACTACAGAACCACAGCTTAATTCTCCCGTAGAAGGCCTCTCTGCGCTCCCAGCCATAACCACCACCAAGCCTGCCTCTGCCAAGCTAGGGACAATCACCGCTGGGACGAACCAGAGCTCTCCTGTCCCTCAACCCCGGGGCTAGATGCTGTCCCCAGCCCTCAGGCCTCAACTCCACTGTCAGCTCTTCCACAACTCCCAGTGGTGTCTGGATGTCCAAGAGTCAGAGAACCCCATGGTCAGGGTCTGGTCACAGGCCCAGGGACCCTGAGCCCAGCTCTGGCTTTCCAACATCTCAGACTGTACTTTCCCACCCCAGGGGCAGTGTCTTGGTGATTCTGAACAGCCCAGCACATGCCCTCATGGCAGAGGGAACTCAGACCTTGACTAAGGCAGGAAGGAACCCCTATAATTAAAATATTCTTACTACATTATACATCTCAGATGATACAAAAGCTGAGACCTATAGAGCTCGCCCTCACCCACCCACAATTTTTAAGTAGAGCAAAAGGGCCCCAGTCACCTGATTCAAAACACCCAGGACAAGGACACAATTGGGTTGTCGGGCTCTTTTCCTGCTTTCTTTCCTGCCTCTGCTTCCCAAGAGCTGGAATTATAGTCATGCACTGCCACCCCCAGCTACAATTATAGGTATGACCCACCACACCCTGCCGTAGCCTTCAGCTTCCCTAACATTCCCCAGCATAGACTGGAATTCATTGGGGAAGAGAGCTGGGCATCTGCTCCAGCACCTTGAGGGGCCACCCAGGTCTCCTGGCCTGGAGGACCTGGGGCTTTGCCCACCCACCCCTGCTAATGAAGCAGGCTCCTTCCTGAAGGAGGGTCCAGAAAGGCCTCCACATTTCCCAGGCAATGCACGTTGTCTGGGGTGATCGTCATCTGACCCCAAGCACCCCAGCCCCATGTGAACTTCAGATTCACCACCAGCCAGAGCAGAACAGCAGCTACAATGTGCTATTTACTGCTCTTTGGGACTCAAGAACCAGAGGGTCAGTGTCCCTGTCTTCCAATGTCTCTGCCTGAGGCAGTGGTGGCAGCATAGAACCCCACAAGTTCCTCTCTGGTGCAAGCCTCGGTCTAAGCATGTGAAGACACTGAACACTGACTCAGGGAGGCCCAGTGGAGCCCTGGACCCAGAGTTGAACAGCTCTGGATCTTGCACTGACAGCAGCGAAGATGCCAAACCACTCTACCAGTTTCTCCACCCCAAGGCTGAGACCTCTGCACACAGGACCCTCCTGACTGGCCCTGAGCCACGAACACATTGTCCTGACTCAATAAATAAACATGGAGGTGGTTAGAAAAAAAGCTGGCGTGGCCGCTGGTCTATATGATTCCGTTCTAGGTGTGACAGAGTGACAGGATTCAAGGCTCTGTATAAGCTTCTATCTTTACTTCCACAGTGGAGAATTGATACCGCATTCCAGAATCCAGCTGAGTCTTGTGTGATACAGGCTGGTACAGGCCCCTGGGCTGCCTTCCCCTAGTGACTGAGTTTGACTTAGATGTACCTGTTGCAGAACATTGGATCGCACTGTGAAGACAGAGATGGTGAACTGGAAAAACCTGTTTCTTGTTGTGGTGTGGCTCAGCCCTAGCCCACGCCTTTAGCCCAAGAGCTTTCTGTAAACCAGAGCTAAATAAAGTCAAGAATAAGTTAAAGGCCAAGCCAGCAACCAGGGACAGGGAGTGAACATAAGAAAGCCCAGGAAAGGGCTGGAGAGATGGGCTCAGTAGCTAAGAGCACTGATTGCTCTTCCAGAGGTCCTGAGTTCGGATCCCAGCAACCACATGGTGGCTCACAACCATCTGTAATGGGATCTGATGCCCTCTTCTGGTGTGTCTGAAGACAGCTACAGTGTACTCATAATAAATAAATAAATTTAAAAAAAAAAAAAAGAAAGCCCAGAAAAGAGAACGGAGGGTCTTGAGTTAAAGGGTATTTAAGACAGCATGGAGAAGGAGCAAGGGCTTTTTCTTTCAGGGACATCGGGGAAGTAGGAAGGTCAGCTGGGTGCTTTCTCTGCCTCTCTGAGCTAGCAGGTTTTCACCCCAACATCTGGCTGCTGAGTCTTCATTGGAAAAATCAAACATATGGTGTTTTGCTTCTTGGTTTTTGTTTTGTTTTTTTTTTTCCGGAGCTGGGGACCGAACCCAGGGCCTTGCGCTTCCTAGGCAAGCGCTCTGCCACTGAGCTAAATCCCCAACCCCGGTGTTTTGCTTTTTTTTTTTTTTTTAAAGATTTATTCATTTTATTATATATAAGTACACTGTAGCTGTCTTCAGACACACCAGAAGAGGGCATCGGATCTCTTTACAGATGGTTGTGAGCCACCATGTGGTTGCTGGGAATTGAACTCATGACCTCTGGAAGAGCAGTCGGTGCTCCCAACCACTGAGCCATCTCTCCAGCCCAGTGTTTTGCTTCTTAAAAAAACAACTTGTACCATTTTCCTCTCTTCCCCCTAAACAAGGCCAGTGTCCTGAGTGTATTAACCTGAGAAACAGAGGGACACATTTGGTTTGCCCTTCCACGATGTCAGAATTTATTGAGTAACGATAAATTCACAATCTACAGCGGTTTTCTTGCCCACAATTTTCCAAGTAGTCCTGATTTGCCTAGATACCTGGTTATTGACAACCACCTGTTGTGGTAAATATTTAATCATGTCGGGGGTTTCTACCCCACCTTTGATCGTTCAGTCCCCAGATAAAAGACACAAAACGTTTATATTTATAATAAGCCTTGAAAGCACTAGAGCTGGGCAGATATCAACTCTCTGTGCTAATATGTCTCCTTCCCTGCCAATAACCCCGAGATACGACTTGCCATGTTCTGCCTGGGCCACTCTTACTCCGACTGGCCAGCCCTCATGGCCAGTTCTCACGGTCCCTTATCTCATGGCGTCTTCTCTCTCCATCTTCTCCTCTCTTTTCCTGGTCTCTGCCTCAGACCCCAAGCCCGGGAACCAAAACCCTGCCTACCTCTCCTCTGCCCAGCTATAGGCTGTAGGTATCTTTATTCAACCAATAGGTTTACATTAAACAGCAAGGTTGCTTACGTTAAACAGCAGGGTTGCATAGCATCACTTGGTGTGCGTGAAGATTTCCTCATCGCTGGGGGCAGCCAGACCTTGGAGGCCAGTAGTTAGCACCCAGCTGACCTTCCTTCTCCACCTGTGTCTCAGAAGGACCACAGCAACAGACCGGTCACTGGCTCTTTTTATTCCAATCTTACTAATTAATATCGACTCTGAGATCGCACGCTACTTTCTCAGTGCACGTACAGAGGCTTCGGAGTTCGGAAAGGCCGTCATAAAGTCAGAGAGAGAGAGCTGATGGCCTTGACCATGATCCAGATAGATCAACCAACAGGAGCCTGTAGTAGACCAGACACGTACATTCTAATGAACCCCAGGCCCGTGTTGTTCAGACGGACATCCGTGGCCTGTCCCGATGACCAGCCATTTGAGGGTACTTTGACGCAAGCAGCAGAAACTTCACTGAAGCCTTGGTCTGGGGACAGAGCTCCTTTGCTGTGCCAATTTCCCCGGATAAAATTCCTAACAGATGGCGGAGTGGGGTGCCTAGGAGTGTCTAGACACTGAAGTGTCTGCCACATTTCAGTCTTAGGGTGTTCCTTCTTTGTAGTCTAAAAGATGGGCTCCACCTGGAAAGGATGATATGACTGAATACATCTACAGTGTCATCATCCGTTGGCAGAAATATGCTGTCGGCCTCCTTGTGCTGACAGGCGGCCATTGCTTTCTTGTATAAACAAGATAAAGAGTCATTATTTTTTATTAACAGACTTAATTCATTTATTTTTCTTGTATAAAAACCCTTATGTGGTAGCCACAGCTGGAGCCTGGGTCCTCTGAACAGAGACCCTGGTGTGGGTTTTCATAAGATGGTCAGTGAATTCCTGTTAGGGAGACTTGGTGAACACGGTCTCTTTCCAGAGGTCAGGGGTCAGGTAGCTGCAGGTCTTGGAGATGGCATCAAAGGTGGCCTTGGCTGTGAAACAGTAGAAAGGGTTGGTTTCGTCTTTAAGATTAAAACAGCCAAAGAGAGGCCACAATAAATGAGCTACCTACCAAAGTTGCCCAGGGTGGCAGTGCAGCCCCTGGCTGAAGTGTAGCAGTCATCTATACCGGCCATCATCAGTAGCTTCTTGGGCACAGGAGCAGAGATAATGCCAGTGCCTCTGGGGGCAGGGATGAGACGCACCAGCACAGAGCCACAGCGGCCTGTCACCTTGCATGGCACAGTGTGGGGTTTGCCAATCTTGTTCCCCCAGTAGCCTCTCCGCACGGGGACGATCGAAAGCTTGGCCAGGATAATGGCCCCTCGGATGGCAGTGGCTACCTCCTTGGAGCACTTAACACCAAGACCAACGTGGCCATTGTAGTCTCCAATAGCCTTGAACATGGTTCTCTGGCCAGCTCAAGTCTGCATTTGCATCAACATGATCTTTAGAGCCTCATCCTTTAGAGATGCACCATGGAAAAAGTCAATAATCTCAGACTCCTTAATGGGCAGGGAGAACAGGTAGATCTCCTCCAAGGACTTGATCTTCATGTCCTTAACCAGGCGGCCCAGCTTGGTGACGGGGATCCACTGAAGGAAGAGATCAGTCAAAGGGCTGCATCTCCCAGCAGAGAGTGAGCAACCCACCCCTCCAGCGGCCCACACCTACCTCCTTGTCTTCAGTTTTACCTCCACGAGCCCCGCGGCCGGCGACCATGGCCACCGCTTCTACGGCCACTGCCGAATCCTTCGTGGAAGCTGCCATGGCCTCCTAATCCTGGGCCCGTGGGTCCTCCGGGCCCTCCCGCTGCACTGGCGTCATCAGCCATTTGGTGTTTTTCGAAGAAGAAAAAGAGGGAGGAGGAGGAGGAGGAGGAGGAGGAGAGGAGGAGGAGGAGGAGGAGGAGGAGGAGGAGGAGGAGGAGGAGGAGGAGGAGGAGGGGAGGGGAGAAGGAGGGGGAGAAGGAGAGGGGGAGGGGGAGGAGGAGGAGAGGGGAAGGGGAGGAGAGGAAGAAGAGGAAGAGGAGGAGGAGGGAGAAGGAAGGAGAGGAGGGGAAAGGGGAGGAGGAGAAGAAGAAGAGGAGGAGGAGGAGAAGGAGGGGGGAGGGGGAGGGGGAGAGGAAGGGGGAAGAAGAGGAAGAAGAGGAGCAGGAGGAGGAGGTAAAGGAGGAGGAGGAGGAGGAGGAGGAGGAGGAAGAAGAAGAAGAAGAAGAAGAAGAAGAAGAAGAAGGAGGAAACAAAGGAGAAGGAGAAGGAGAAGGAAGGAGAAGGGGAAGGGGAAGGGGAAGAGAAGGAGGAGAAGGAGAAGGAGAAAGAGGAGAAGGAGAAAGAAGAAGAAGAAGAAGAAGAAGAAGAAGAAGAAGAAGAAGAAGAAGAAGAAGAAGAAGAAGAAGAAGAAGAAGAAGAAGAAGAAAGATTTGTGTTCAGAATGAAGTAACCGGATCAAAGTTGTTGCTTTATAAAATGGAGTCATTCATGGCTAAATGTAGCCTGAACACAGATACGTCATACAACATATAATAACCCAGACAGCCAAATTACAGTGCCTAGGCCTTGGCATTTCATCTAGGCCTTGATATTTCACCTAGGTAAACCATAACAAAAACTCTTATTCATTTTTAATTTTTTAGTTTTTTTTCAAGACAGAGTTTCTCTGTATAACCCTGACTGTTCTGGAGCCCTCTTTGTAGACCAAGATGGCCTATGAACTCACAGAGATCCACCTGCCTCAGCCTCCCCAGTGCTGGAATTAAAGGCGTGCACCACCACCCTTGGCTTAAAACATTTAATTAGCTTGATCAGTGTGGTTATGGACACCTATCTCCTGTGGATCATTTCAGCTGAGAGCTAAAGAATCCTGAGAGCTAAAGAATCCCGAGACCTAGGCCCAGCCAAAAGCTGCAACCTCAGTGCTCCCAGTGTCTAAGGAGCACTTTAGACCTACGCAGGAGCTCTACACCCTGGTGTGAGACTCACACCCCTCCTATCGCTCCTGGCTGCCTAGAGCCTGATGCCTGTGCACAAATGCAGAGGGCTGCAAAAGCGGCCAAAGACTACGCCTGCAGTGATGCACCACCTACACGTGAGCAAAAGCTGACTAGAAATATAACAACATTTAAAATGTGTGGCTGTTCGCTCCTTTAATTTTAGTGACACAGTGAGGGGCTGCTAGCAAAGTCTACCTACAGTTACAAAGACAACTTTACAACTTGTTTTATAACTATAATACTATATAACTATAAATATAACTATATATATATATATAACTATAAAACTATAGTTTTATAACTATAATTTCAAGCAGAGACTTGCAATTCCCAAGCCTTGATCATCATTCCAAACCTCATCTATAATACCAAAAGACATCTGTCGGTTTCCAAGCACAACCTTCATTTCAAACCAGATAGGTCTCGTCTCTCGTCTCTTGTAGATATAGATATAGATAGATAGATAGATAGATAGATAGATAGATAGATAGATAGATAGATCCCAGTTAACTGTATCTTGTTCTAGTGAACTGTCTCCCTTTCATTTTCATGATTTTTCCCCTTTTCTGTCATTTGTCAGGGAGGATTCGATTCTGTCCCCTGTGAAAAGCAGAAGGAGTCAATACTCTAGGGTTGAAAGGCCCCAACTGTGGATCCTGTTCTTATTCCACCTCAGTGAAACAAACTACTGTCTTAGGGAAGCATCCAGCAAGATCTCCTGTCACTTGATTAAAGATTAAGACAGAGTTTGGACTCCCAAACCCACCCGGAGGCATTGCAGGCCCCCAGATCTGTTCCTGGAACCCAGTTACATTCTGGAGTCAGCCTGGGTGGGAATAAGAGCATAGCTGGCTATACGGAGGAGGTTAGGTCAGGCACCAGAGGGGAATTCACCTGCAGCTGGGGAAACAATGGCTTCCACTTAAACAAGAGTCTTCAAAATGGTCTGGCCTCGGAAGGCACCGAGCAAGAAGCCTGGCTATGCCTTGACGCTACCAGACCTCAGGGCGTAGGAACTGCAGATCAGTCCTTGTTTAGGGGATAGCAAGTCGAGGACAGGAAAGGAGTCCTAGCACCAGGTCCCTGAATTAAGAAGAGAAACTTGGGCAGTTTAGAAGCAAGACCCAGCGGCGCCCTGAGCTGTGCTCGGAGCTCCCAGCCTGTGTTCAATTCTCCTAAAGAAGCAGTAATCTCTAAGGGCTCAATTGAGACTCTCCCCACCCACCCCCCGCCCCCACTTCATTCTGATGCTTTGGTATTTGGGCCTGGCTAATACTGTCCCTCCCAGATTAGCCAGTTTCTAGAGTGTCTGAAATGATTGCTTCAAACATAACCCACGGTGCAGAGCCCACACCCACACTCACACCCACAACCATAACCACATCTTTTCTCCAGATCTCACCAGAGTCAGATATCCGATGACTAGGGACAGTTCACATGCACTAGGGTCCTGAAATCATTAAAACTAGCTAAACACGCCTGTTAACGCTCCTGGTCTCTTCCTTCCAGGAAAATTACCATGCGGGTAGGTTCTTGCGTACAAGGCAAATGTAGTTGTGGTCACTCGGGATGCCACAGTCACATGGGACTCCACGCTCCCTCCTCTGTGAGCAACACATTATATTTTCAGTAGCAGTCATTTCCTCTAATGGCCTTGCCATACCTGAATAATCAAATAGTAAAATCTAGTAAAATTCTAGTGTGCAAAAACAGAACCCATACCCTGGTGACCAGCTTTATTATGGTGGGATGTTCAGTGAACGCAGCCTCTGCTGCCGCTCTCTTCTTCCGGTGGTGTGGAAGGCGCAGGACACTACATCCAGGAATCTGCGGAGACGGAGCTACGTGATACACTGAGAAAAAAAAATTATTTAAAAAGATGGGCTCGTCCGGGATTTGAACCCGGGACCTCTCGCACCCAAAGCGAGAATCATACCCCTAGACCAACGAGCCACCGTGCCGAGGCTGCTTACCGCTGATCTTTGGATATCTCTAGATGAATGACACGTTCCCTTAGTCCTGCCCCTGCTGAGGACGACTCCACGAGTTCATTTTCCTGTGAGTTTCAGGAACCCAAGGGAGGAGGCTCGTCTCCGTGGAGACCCGCCTGAAGGGAAAGTTCCGAAACGCTCAAGACAGGGCAGACCGATCCCCTACGGCCCAGCATTCGATATGAATGACCAAGGACCATCGTCCTTCGGGAAAGGGAAACCTGCGAGCTTGTATGAACAACGCAGTCTCATGGTGGACTCCGGCTCAGAAATTTTGCCCACTAGAACCCAAGTCTAGGACGTCAAGAATGAGAGCCTTCCGATCCGCCAGTCCCGCAACCTCAGTCTTCCGGGGAGAGCCACAGAACCCGCAGATCCTGTACCGTGGCCAAACCCACTCGGGCCTGGACTCTGCCAGCTCAGCCCGCGCAGCTCAGAGACCCAGACGCAGAAGCCACAACTCCGGGTTGGTTCTCCGAAGCCCGCGGCTTAGCGTTCGGCCAGAGATCCAGTGTCCTGCGGCGACTTTGAAAACGTATGTTCGCTCATGATTAGATTCTAGAACCGATCAGGCCCTAAACGGGGGTCTCACTGACATCCTCACAGACCACCACCTTGTCCCCAACCCTGTGGCTCCTGGGAAGGAAGGGACCACACAAGTCCCGGCCGGGAAGTTGATAGAAAGCTGCAGGAGCAAACCAATCATTGCTCTAGGACTAGAAGCTCGCCCTAGAAGAACAAATCGACTGCGTTCTAGAACCCGGAAGTATATAGAACTCCAAGAGGCCTGTGGGGAACGACCTATTTATCGCCGCCCGGCTAGCTCAGTCGGTAGAGCATGAGACTCTTAATCTCAGGGTCGTGGGTTCGAGCCCCACGTTGGGCGGATACTTTTGTGTAAAAGAACTTAACAGAAGTCTGAAAACTGGAGAGGATTAGTTGTGTTGTACTTGACTAACAAGCATTTCGTACACGGGGCAATAGAGTCAGAATCCTGTGGGAAGACTTCCTTTTCTCTTAAGACTATCTCTATAAATTTAATTTTTATACATTTAAACGAACACTTCATAAATATACCAAATTTAAATAATTCCAGGTATGGTCGGAAGAACCTTCCAGACCCTGTCTAAAGGACTGAATCTCTAGAAAATCAGGGTCAAACTCCAAAGACCTCCACACAACCGTCATGTAGCCACAGGGCTGCTCGTGCTAAGACAAACAAACCAGACAAACGAAGAAAATATAATTTCATCCTACAAGTTGCAGAATCAGCCTCGGGGAGGCCTTCCTGTGAAAGACAGCATTAATTAGGAAGGGTCCCTGACACATAATGCATCAGAAACTTCCAAATTTACGATATATCGAAGCTTGTATTTTGGGAATTTTTTTTACCCGAAGATGAAGCCATGCATTCTATGTATTTTAAATTCATATAGTATTTTTATCAGTATTAATACAGTATTATTATCTATTTCAAATATGTATCCAAGCTTAAAAAAAAAAAAATAGTATTCAGTGCCTTTGAGTCGGCCACTGAGCTATGCTCTCGAGCTCCAAAGTACAATTTAAAAATTAACCAATTGCCTTGGACGTTAGTCTCTAAATAATTGGGTTTATAAAAAATTAGGACTTAAGCGCAAGGCCCTGGGTTCGGTCCCCAGCTCCGAAAAAAAGAACCAAAAAAAAAAAAAAAAATTAGGACTTTTTGAGAATACATATAACTTAACCCGGAATCAATGTGTACAACTGTGATCCTGGTGTTCAGGAAGAAGATGCCGAAGGATTTTGCGTTCGAGCCCAGTCTGGCCTACCTAACGAGACCCCGATATTTTTTTTAAAGGAACTTCAATAAAATTGCACATCTACAACCTGAACAATTACTATGTATCAACTAATAATTGGTGGTTCATAAAAAAAAATAGTTCGAATAAAATTCATATGGTATTTTTTACAGCGAAAACGTGTTTATTTGAAAATAAAACATTGCCTTGAAATGGTATGTTGAAATTTATTTGAAAACAAATTGAGAGCAAAATATGTTTCATTTCATATAAAAACCTTCTCCATTGTTTGAAAACCGCTTTACTTCGATTTTCACTTTCCAGATACCTAAAGGCCTAAAACACAACCACTTACCCCGGGTGGGACTCGAACCCACAATCCCTGGCTTAGGAGGCCAATGCCTTATCCATTAGGCCACCGGGGCTGACAGGGAGGCCGGCCCACGGATCTTCCACCAGTTTGTTTCTTTGGGTCGCTTCTGCGCTCGTCGTTTCTGTGTTCATCAGCTGCGTGTACCATTTTCAGCCAAGACCCCCAAAGATCTAAAAGAGGACGCACTTGCGAGGAGGCAACCGTAACACGTGAATCACTGTTTTTATTGTGCACATCGGTCTACAGAACAGGTATACGTCCTTCCAAGATACCAATACCGAATGAGCCCTTTGAACCCGACGGCCGGTATGGAAAACGTGTTTGTGATGCAGGATGCAGGATGAACAGAAGCCGATGCGATAATGTGTGTGCGGTCAGTGCCGGTTCCCTGTCCAGAGAAACTGTGCTAACCAGGTGTTACTTGGTAGGGACAGGTCTTCATACTTTTTCTTTACAAAGTATACAACTGGCCTATATATTTTACTTGATACCTACCCCTCTCAAAACCAAAAACAACAACCGAACAGTTAGCCCAGTTGAAAGAACCTGAGATAGATCTTTGGCTTGAGGCTTGTGGGTTCCAGCCCAGCCTCATGTCCTTTTGACCTTTCGATGACTCTCCCTTATCCCTTATCTCTTGTGTGTGTGTGTGTGTGTGTGTGTGTGTGTGTGTGTGTGTGTGTGTGTTCGCGCGCGCCCGCGCGTGTAACTGATCTAATATATTTGCAAGCCTTATTAAGCCTCTGTAACATTAAAAAGAAAAAATTACTCTCACGACGCTGTGTCACGTGAGCTGCCCCCCCCCCCCGCCCTTGCCTTCTGTGGTCCTAGGATTTGTAAGGATGAAAGACATTTCACTTAGACCGGATCCTTAAATAGAGATTTTTCTCCCCCAGGTGAAGTATCAACCCAAGGGCTGGAGAGATGGCTCACTGGATAAGAACACCGACTGCTCTTCCGGAGGTATTGAGTTCAATTCCCTCCAACCACATCGTGGCTCACAACTGTCTGTAAGGGGATCTGATGCCCTCTTCTGGTGTGTCTGAGGACAGTTGCAGTGTACTCGTATACATAAAATAAGTAAATGACTCCTTTAAAAAATGTTAACTTAATCTCGGACATATTCTTGCTATTTAGAATTTTGTATTTAAACTGGACCTGTGCGGAGACACCTACGGATCTCACGTAGCCCAGAGTGGCTTTTCATTCCCCTGCCTCCGCCTCCTAAATACTGGTATTACAGGTGTGCCTGGTCACACTCTGGTTGTAAGAAATCTAATTTTCTTTCCCTTTCACGGATTTTAGAGTTGTGGACATACACACCAAACTTAGTGATTTAATTATTTCAAATGTTCAGTTCAGTGACATTAATTACATTCACTGTATCATACAAGTATCAACCGGATGGATAGCCTACTGAGTTGTTTTTGGTGGTGGTGGTGGTGGTGGTGGTGGTGGTGGTGGTGGTGGTGGGGGTGGTGGTGGTGGTGGTGGTGGTGGTGGTGGTGGTGGTGTTTAATGAAGTGTCCTTGGCGTCCCCTTGGGGGGACGTGACACCCACCATGCAAGCACCCAATCTGACATCTATTCGGTTCCTTTCCTCGGCACTAATTCCAGCTGCTCCTGGTCTATCCTCGGCTACCTTGACCTACTTAACACAATCATGCTGACCTTCCTTCGGTGTCATCCAGGGTACCAGACGGCATGGGGAGTCCTGAGAGCCGTGGGGTGAAGAGTTTGGAAAGCAAACTTGAGAATGGGAAGTTTTAAAATAGGATTTTAGAAAACAAATACAAGCAGCGACCACGAAGGGACTCGAACCCCCAATCTTCTGATCCGGAATCAGACGCCTTATCCATTAGGCCACGCGGCCCTACGCCGACTCCCCTCTTAGCTCTCTCCATAAGGCTTACTCAAGCGCCCACTGCGCATGCTTAAACTGAAGAAAATTCCTGCCCTTTGAGTTCATCTATTTAGCGACAGGTACATAGGAGCCTCCGCAAGTTTAAATCGCTACGAGCCCTCCTGGGCAGTCAGCCAGTCCTTCCAAATCCTAGAGGCTTGCCTTTCGGATCTCCTCCATTTGCTGGCTCTCAACTCAGGATCCGGAACAACACGTGCACTTGCCCTATCACATCACTGATGTATGCACGATGGTCTCTTCCATCCAGATCTGTGCTGGCTCGCCTTGTCCTCAACTCTGTGGCCCCAGTGCCATGTGGAAATTGAGAGGGCCCGCATCAGGGACTCGGCGAGGCGAGAGTTATGGTTCCTGAGCTAATCCTTCCCAGGACCTCTATCTCCCTAGGCCTCCCCGGGCATATCCAAGTCAGCTTTGTTAGGTTCCGTAGTCCCAGACAGGAGGCACAGACCCCGATCCAACCTCTGGTTCCCGGGAGCACAGTCGCTGCCCTATCTGCCACGTACTTTCCCGTTATCTCCCGTATTTCAGAAAGAGCATGCATTTCCCGGAGCACGCCGATCGTGAATACATATTTATTGGCGCTATCTGAGCTCCCATGCCCATTGCTGCACCGATGACAGGATGTGAAGAGGGGATGCAGGGGAAGTGGCGAGGTTGTTAGTCCTATAAACAGAGCCGGCGCCTGAGCGAGCTGCGGATCTCCAGGCAGGCTTTGCGCAGTTCATCACTGTCTGGCCCTAGGACGTCCAGCTCACACACCCGTCTGTTAACCTGAGGAGCGACACTCAGCTAGGCTCAGTTCATTACACCCACTGCAGTCTTTGTCTGCTGGCGGGTTCTTTGCCTGAGAGGTCGATGTATGTATCCCAGGCTGGTCTCAAACCTGCCGCTACCTCCCAGATTCAGGCGTGCCCCACAATGACCATCTCTTGTGTCTGTTATTCTGTAAACCTAAAATTTCAAGTGCTTACCTAATCATCTTTGAATCTCATACTAACCCAAGGGTTTAACCTGAGTTCCTTGCTCTCAGCCAAAAAATACTCCACCCAAAGGGAAAGGCTCCCCACCCCATATATATAATCATATAATCGGCCAGACCAGCCTTGCCCACCCCGATCTCAACAAAATAAGAGGACCTCCGACTCCTTCTGCTTCCCAGTACATCCCCCACCTCGCAACCTCTCCCCACCCCGCCCTCATGGCTTCTGGTGTCCTCCTCTCCTGAACTTTAGTGTATGTTATAACTGCTTCTGAGTTTGTCACCAATGTGCCCCATGTTTGAGCAACTCAAGATGTGAGGGCAAGAGAGCCCTCCTAGTAATAAAGGCATGGGGGGGGGGGGGGGAGGAGAGAGAGAGAGAGAGAGAGAGAGAGAGAGAGAGAGAGAGAGAGAGAGAATAGAATATGAATATGAATGAGAGCCGTCCCCCTTCCTCACACCTCAGTCATCAGCTCAAGGAGATCTCTTCCAGGGTTGGCTCTGATGACCTCCACCAGTGTCTGGACAAAGTCCGAGCCCTTTTCGTCCCGATAGGCCACACAGCCTAGGTGAGGGGATGGGCTCAGAGTCAGCCTTGGGCTGCTGTGCTCTGCAGCCCAACCCCCAGTGGCGTATTGTGGGTGGAAAGAGTGAAGAGGGGAAGCAGAGAACATTCTGGGTATCTGGCTTCAGACCAGCACGAGGTCAGAGACTTCCTGCCTCGGGAAGAAGTTGCTGATATTTGTAGAGAGAATGTTTGGGTAGAATCAATATACAACAAACATTTACTGTGGGCTTGCAAAGTACCAAGCTGTGGACAGGCGTCTGAGGCAAGCAGGACTGTCCTGTCCTAGAATTCACGCGAGGGAGCATTTGGCAGGATCTTACCACTGTAACTATGGCTATAAAGACTAACCTGTGGGAGGGAAGTGACTTAGCTGGACTCCTGCTGACAGCAAAGCCACTCCAGGTCTTAGGAAACTAGGCCCACAATAACTGTGGGCTTCTTACCCTCAGCAGCGGCATAGACGGTAAGGATGTCTGCTTGGCCTGAGCCCCCTGGAGTGGAGAGAAGGCTGCCTGCAAAGAGAGTCAACTCCTGTTACCAGCATCCGGGACTCCACCTGCCAGTGTGGGCTCTGGGTCAAGGGCAGCACCGACAGTGGAATGAGTGTAGGGCTGGAAAACCACAAGTCTTATGGCATTTAGGCTGTATGAACTCCAAGAAGCTCGTTCCCCTTGCTAATTCCAAACCGTCGGATTCAGTTAGGAGCAGAAGGCTCAGAGTCCCCACAGCTTAGAGAGACATTTCCTCCCTGAATCTTGGCAAAGCAGGAACAGAGATGGTGGCAAAATGAAAGCTGACAGGCCTAGAAGTGTGCTGTGAGCTGTTCCCACCACCAGTGTGCTGAACCCGGGCTTCAGGAGAAAAGCAGACCCACCTGGGGCATCAGCATGGATCTGAAGAATGTCTGCCTGGGTGGGGATGGCTGGGGGTGCTCTCAACCATGGCAGAGCTCTTGGCCCCACACCAGGGTCCCTGTACCCTGGAGGAGGATGGAGCAGATACTTTCACGACTTCATATAAATAGTGAGACAGGCTTGCAGGGCTGGCAACATTCATACAGGCTCAAGTTTGTGGGCTTAACTCCAGGGGAGGCTGGACAGGGGCAGGAAAAGGCCAGCATGCAGGCTTCCGGGAGGAGCTGGGTGGGAACTGTGGGAGGGTAAGGGCTGGCAGAGGAGTGCCAGGGTAGAAGGTTGGCTGGAGGCAGGGCCCCTTACCACCACGGCAGGCCTGGAACAGGAAGATCTTGGGGTGGCCATGCAGTGCCTGGCAGCAGCTCAATTCCTGCACCAGCACTTCTGGCTGTACTTCTTCACCATCGGCCCCCAGCAGCTGCCCCTGTGGCCCCCCATGGGCCATCAGGGCCACCAGGGCACAGCTCACAGGGCCCTTGTGGGTATCCAGCTTTTTCCGAAACTGTGCCAGTTCCTCCCTGAAGGCCTGGAGTAGTGAAGTCTAGGTCTGAACCAGCACCTGGCTGCCCTTCCTGGGGCTGGGGGCACTTCTTCACTCTCTGCCTTGGAGGTCAGGCTTCCCAAGGCGAGAAAGTGACTGTCTCATGCATACAGCAGGGAGTCAGAGGCTAGATTTACAGGTGTGCTTCCTGCCTGTGATGTGGGGGGAACCCAGGAAGGAGAATTCCAGGGTCCTAGGGCAGGGGTACCCTTCCTTCCAAGCACTACCAGCTTTGGGCTTCCCCCAACCTGAGCTGAAGGGTTTGTCCTCAGGGAGACCTTGAAGCCCAAAGCCTGGCAAAGATCCCTCAATGCTGCCACATCGTGCCGAGCTCCTAGCCGATCTTGAATCACAGCCAGTAGGAGGGCAGCCCTGGTCCCAGACAGGTCATATTGTGTGCTGGGTCCAGGGTCTGACTGTACAAAGGGTTAGGGACACTCAGTAGGGGACTCCCAGGTCCTCCACACCCCATCTGTACCTCCCTCAGCCTCCACCCAACCTGCATCTGCAGACACAGGACTGGACTCCCTCTCTGCCCCTCACCTCTGGCCTCCAGGGCCCATCTCCCAAACACAGAGTCCCCCGAAAGGAGGTCCTAAAGATGGGGCAGTAGGTGTTCTCAGCAGACTCTTCAGCCACTCTGCAAAAGAGCTAGGAGGGCAGGGCCCAAGAGCCCCTCAGAAAACTGCCCTGCTGGGGATCAGGGATAGGATTACAACCCAAGCAGAGGGGTCAGGATCTTGGCTCCAGGGGAGACTCAGAGAAAGTAGAGGTCAGAGTGGAGTTAGGCAAGACCTGGGCTCACTCTGACTCATCCTCAAGTTCATTACCTCACTCTAGGGATTAATACAGAGACAGGACCATCTATCTATCTATCTATCTATCTATCTATCTATCTATCTATCTACCTACCTACCTACCTACCTATCTATCTACCTACCTATCTATCCCTATCCTTAGAGGATAGGTCTGTAGAGGAGGGCTCCCAAGGTGCCATTACCTGGGGAGGAACTAGGCTGAGAGAGCCTTAGAGCAGAACTGGGGCCCACAGTCCCCACTTCTAGGTCACTCAGACACCACCAAACTACCTGACAAGATGTTCAGACCTCAGGACCAAACCCGAGCCTATCTCAGCCACCAGGGCCTTTCAATAGAACAGAGCAGTAGTCATTGCCTGTATCAGTGTTGACCGGTGAGGCTGGATGTTTTTCAGTGTAGATACCAGGAGCCAAGCCAGCAGGGAGATCATGTGACATTGAGGGAATACTCTGGGCAAAGCTGTGGGGTGGAAAGGACGTTTGGATTCTGGGTGATCCCGTGTAGTTACGAAGGCATGTCCTGCAGCCCATGTTTGCAGAACAGGTGCAACTGAGCCTGAATTAGTTTGATCGTAACTGACTGTAGGAGGCCAGGGAGACATAGGCCCAGCCTTCCCTTCCTCTGGTTCCCCCACCTCTGTCAGGAGCTGCAGCAGTGACCAGTGAGGATGTTGACTGCAGATTTTCCCCAGATGCAGAAGGAAAGCTTCGGGCTCCCAGGCAGCTGGAGGAGAAGCACCCCACCCCATAGCTGTGTAGGTAGGACAGCAGCTCCCAGCTTTCCTGTTCATCTCCCCAAAACTGGGATCACTGTCCATCCACTCACCCTTGAGGCCACTAGAGAGTAACAGGAAGATTTTGGGGCAACCCTGCAGGGACACACAGTGACTCAGCTCCTTGACCAGCAGCTGTGGCTGCCTTAGCTGCCCACTGGGGGCCATTAAGACCACCAAGGCACATCCCACAGGAACCCCCTGAACGTCCAGCTGCTCCCGGAACAAACCCAGTTCCTCAAGGAAGCTCTAGGAGAAAGAGGCAAAGTCTGGTGAGGCCCCAGCTAAATGTGAGTGTTTAGCTGAGGGCTGAAGGTTACAGGATAAAGCTCACCTGGACTAGGACCTCCCTCTTCTTATAGTTCTCAAAGCCCAGAGCCTGGAGCACACCATCCATGGCAGCAACCGCTCTGGCAGACACCCCAGGGCTGCAGAGTATCAAGGCTGCTCTTGAACCCTGCACATTGTATTTTCCCTGGGGAAGGAAAACCAGAGCTAGGCTGGGCTAGGGCCCAGCTGGGTGCTGGGAACAGGCTGTACCAGGCAGAGCATCTCACTACCTTTCTCCCCAGGCTGTCCCAAGCATCCACCAGCTGTGCAGCGGCTTGTAGGGTCCCAGACACCAAGAAGGCCATGAGAACCAGGAGGGGCTTCCTCCAGGCCCAGAGCTTACTTCCTGGCTCTGCTTCCCAGTACTTTGGGGCCTGATCCTTGCCCTCTTCTACGCTCGCTGCTGCCTATCAATTGCCTGTAATCCCAAACGGACTCTGCCCTTCCTTAGAACCCTGGCTCTGCTCCTTTTTCTGGCTCTGGCTGACAACTTCACGGCTGGCATTCGTATGTCCCCACCTGAGCCCAAATTCTATTCTTAGCCCTTGGCTCATGCTCCTATCTGATCTTGTTACACCTGAATGTCTCCCTCGGGAGGGAGCTGCTAGCACCAGAAAGGGCCTCACACTTTCCCCAGCACCGTTTCACCCTATTCTCCTTCATGCAGCTGTGCACAAAGCCCACGCATACAACAGTTCCTTCCCACGGAAAACAGGGATGGTTGAGACCACAGGATAGATGTTCTAAACCTGGGGACAAAGGCTGGCACAAATGGATCAATTTGTAAGGGTCAGGAACATCTTGTCTCTGTCCATCCCCAGATGAGGCCCCCTAGGGCTGCCCAAAAGGACCAAAAGGATTAGCAAGAGTCAAAGACTAGTTCTGACCAGGTACCGCCAGCTCAGTGTAGGTCCCAGCTTGTACTAAAACTAAGAGACATGTTGAGGGCTGGCTGAGAATAGCAGCTTCTGACAGCTTCAAGCACACATTGGGCAATTCTAAGTTCTGCATCCCACAGAGCAGCAGCATGCCCCTCAGTCAGTCAGTCAGTCAGTCAGTCCACATCCCACAGAGCAGCAGCATGCCCCTCAGTCAGTCAGTCAGTCAGTCCACATCCCACAGAGCAGCAGCATGCCCCTCCGTCAGTCAGGCAGTCAGTCAGGCAGTCAGTCCGTCCTCCTTTAGCCTCTTGCACATTTTACCACTGAGGACGGAGGACCTAACAAAGACTCCGAGTCACATGTGTCTCCCCCCACTTCCAGACCATGACTATATGGACTGACACAGGAGAGGGAGAGTCATGCAATTGCAGGTCCAGGATGGGGCTCTCCATGGTGACTGCATACACCACGAACCATCGGTGCGACCAAACCAAAAGGCTAAAAGATAACTTCCACGCTTCTCACTCAGAAAAGCCAGCTAAAGAATGAGAGACTAGAGGGAGTTTTCCATGTTTATTCAAACTCTTCTGAAGCCCACTGGTCTGTTCCTGGTAATGTGAATCTGCACACAATGCAGATTAAAAACATGGAAATACAGTGCGTGAGGAGTCAGCTACGAAGTGCTGATGGAGTACTAGTGTTAAGTACAACCAAAGTCACGCGTCTGGAGGGCTGGGTGTTCTCTAGTCAGCCTGCTAGAACCACCACCTCCCCAACCTCCAGACCTGCAGTGTATCTCGGGGCTCAGAGCAGGACAACTGGGCAGCTCCTGGGGTCAGGGCGTGACAGTGGTCACAGGTTGGAAGTGTGGAGGATGTTGGAACAGTGAAGGCTAAGAAACTGCTGGGGTGGAACCCAGGACCTAAATCCCCACTGGTGTAGGCCCACAGCCCTTCCCAAGGCCAAACCCAGCAGCCCCGAGGAGGAGGCCAGTCCCCACTGGAAGGCACAAATAGAAAGGGCAGAGGCTTAGCCAGGCTGCTGGGGCCACATAAGAAAGGAGGAAACAAAGAACGTTTGCCCAAGCAGGGCTGGAGGGCTCTGGGGAGAAACCTTAGGTCCTGCCTGAGCCCTCAGACCACCTGAGCCTCGGCTGGAAACTGTGCCACTCCAGGAGACAAGTGCATGAGAAATCCAGACCAGGAGAGACATGGTGGCCGGATCCTGGGGGCCGGCAGGCCAGGTCAGAGTAAGGGGGCCTTGTGTCCCTCTGACAGGCTGGCAGTGGTCACAGGTGAGTGGAGAATTCCCCAGGGGGAAGAAGAAACTCTGTGAGAGTCACAGGAAGTGGGGGAGGGTGCGGGGGAGGGCTGCTCAGGTCACACCATTGGCTCACCCCACCGGTTGAGCCATCTTGGCGTGCAGGCTCTGGTGCGCAATGAGGTGTGCACGCTGCTTGAAGCTCTTGTCACACTCGCCACAGCCAAATGGCCGCTCGCCCGTGTGCACACGCCTGTGGTCTAGCAGGTAGGAGCGCAGGGAGAAGCTCTTGCCGCACTCAGTGCAGCTGAAGGGCTTCTCGCCTGTGTGGATGCGCTGGTGGTCAGCCAGGTAGGCGCTGCGGCTGAAGCTCTTGCCACACTCAGAACAGGAGAAGGGCTTCTCACCCGTGTGCACGCCCTGGTGGCGCACCAGGTCAGAAGAGCTGCGGAAGCTCTTGTCGCATTCAGGGCACTTGTGTGGCTTTTCCCCCGTGTGTGTGCGCTGGTGCCTGGCTAAGTCTGAACCCCAGCGGAAGCGCTTCCCACACTGTGCGCAGCTGTGGGGCTTCTCCGTCACTAAGTTCCGAAACTGGCGCCTGCGAGTGGGCGGCCGCCCCCGACGTGCTACCACCGGCTTGTCCGGGGCTGTCCTCCTTGGGTTCTCACTCTCCCAGACCTCGGTCTTGGCCTCCTCGGGCTTCCAAGACATAGGCACTTCGTTCTGTCCCAACAATGCTGTCACTGTCTCCTCTGCAGGGGGCTTTTGGCTTTTGGGTCCCAAACCTGCAAGGAGAGAGGGGAGCCTCTTTTTAGTCCCCCTTGATTCTGGTTCAGGAAGAGAGCTGAAGAGATGTGTCTTAGAGAAATCTCCCTGGCTTTCAGGTTCAGGCTGCTGTGGCTCCCATCAAGCCTAGGTCTTCTCATCTACGAAATGACTGGATGATAGGCAAGCAAGATGGCCTCAGTGGGTAAAGTCACTTGCCGCCAAGCCTGATGACCAAGCCTGAGGCCACCCCTCACCCCCAACCTACATGGTAGAACGAAGCCTAGAAAACCATCCTCTGATCTCCACACATGTCCTTCTCTGCATTGTAAACAAAAGAAAAACATTAAAACGCAGTTTTATTTCAAAAGTGTTTTTAATGGGAAGATGACAGAAGGTCAACAAACGAGCAGTTCTGAGGGAACCTCGGGGACATCAGCTGAGCTGATCCTTCTGAGAGGTGCGTGCCATTATAAAGACCTCTGCCTGTTCCCTGTACCAGCACCCCGCTTTCCACAGGTGAAGCCACCAGCACACGCCCAGCCCACTGAGCACAGCTGGCTTAACTCTGTAAAAGAAGGCATCAGAACGTGCAGCTATGGTGGTCCTCTCCCACTCCCTTCCTTAAGTTTCATCTCTGCAGAGGACAGGGAGGAACTCCAAACGTTCAGAGTACTACCAGTAAAGTAAGATGGGACCAGGGAACATGAGGAAAGGGCCTGACTTGTGTGGCTTCAAATAGTGGGGTACAACAAGGGCTCTTGTTTTTTAGCATTTCTGTGGCTGACATGATCCATCGATCTCACTGAATCCCAGATTTTTATGTAGGGGCAAATATTCCCGCGTGCCAGACTGAGAAGATGCCCATACGAGCCCTCAGCCTGGAGCCAGCACAGGGAGAGCATGGTCGACTGCTCACACAACTCAGACACAGAAACTTGAACATCATCGGGAGCTGCTGGGGAGACTCAGGAAAGGCTGATCATGGAAGGGTGGGGGAAAAGGCAGGATTACAACAGAAAGAGGGGACCCGATGGATCTGCTCACCGAGGGCAGCATCCCGGGAGTTTTCTCTCTTGATATCCCAGAAGAGGTTTCTCTGAGCAGGGTCCAGGGAGCTCCATTCTTCTCGGGAAAAATAGAAAGGGATGTCTCCCAATGCCACAGATTTTTGAAATGGGGAGATATGACCCAGCTCAGGTCTCCCAGGTAGCTGTGTGTGAGTGGGGACAGGAGGGGTCAAATTATGTAGTCAACAGCACCAAGCCTTTTAAGAGAGTATAAGGACTGCTAACTCACATCAACTTCAGAGGCAAAGCAGACATCCAACATCTCTCCTGTCCGTCTCTCTTTAAGAACAGGGGGCTGGGCTGAAGGAAAAGAACAGAGCTTCGTACAGGCCAGAATCAAGGGCTGAGACGGATGGCTTCACCTACACTTGCAGGTGCACACCTGTCAGATGCATGCATACATGTACGCGTGTGACTGAGCTTCCGTGCCTGCCACCCTCAGGGCAATTCTAGAGAAGAAATCTAGCCCCTGTGCAGCCACACGGCTGACTGAAGAGTTTTGCTCACCGTGGCTGTGCTGCTCTTGGGATGCACGTAGCTGCTTCTGCACTCCTGCCTTCTCGGGAGATGCTGTAGCTTGGAGTTCCTGGACTGCTGCCTTAGGCTCCACCTCTGAGAGCTCATCCTGTGCAGAAACACATAGCATGCCCATCACACAGACCAGCCTGGAGGTAGGGGATGCCACAACTTAATCCTGGGAAGGAAATACGGGAAACAGCCCTTGGGAGGCTAAGGGTTGGGAAGGAGTAGGGATCAATGGAGGCCCAGAAAAGTTCAGAAAAGAATGAGATACCAGACATTTCATGATCAAGAGGCCCCTAAAATGCCAAAATTATAGTCACTCAGTAAGGGAGAAATGGGGCAGGGGTGGTCCTCCTGCCGAGGGCAGAACCCACACCCTAGCTGCATTAGTACACCATCTCCAGATCTCCTAGTGTCAGGAAGGAAAGTCAGCAGGCTACCCTTAGACAGCTCTGCTTCCTTATACACGTCTGGAGCTCTGATGCACATCAGCGTAGACTAACTACAGCAAAGCATGAATACTTGTGTGGACCTAAACCTTCCTGGACTCACTTGGGAGGCAGAGGCAGGTGGACCTCTGTGAGTTCAAGACCAGCCTGGTTAACAGCAAGTTCCAAGACAGCCAGGGGTTACACAGAGAAACTCTGCCTCAAAACAAACAAACAAAATCCAACAACAACAAAAACCACATTTCTGGACCATAACCACTTTAAATTCAATAAAGTCATAAAGAACAGAGTATATTTACTTAAGACAACATTGGCAATTTTTTGTTTGTGCTTCTCTGGACTTGGTGTTTTCCCCCTGCCCCCTGGGCCCTGTGGAGACTCATCTCCATGAAGATGGTCTCTATTCTTCAAACATGGAAAGGACTCCTCCCTCACCTGTGGCCAGGTTTTCAATGACTGATTCTGTATGTCCTCCACCAAAGCGACAGCTTCCTCACCGCTCCCAAGGTGCTGTGTCCTCACCCGGGCTTGGATCTCCCCAGGTAGCACAGCCAGGAACTGCTCCAGGACCAGCAGTTCCAGGATCTGCTCCTTGCTATTCAGCTCAGGCCGCAGCCAGCGGCAACAGAGCTCCCACAGCTGGCTGAAGGCTTCGTGTGGTCCGCCCGCATCCCTGTAGCAGAACTGTCGGAACCGCTGGCGGCAGGCTTCTGACTCCCTGCTGTTCACTGGTTGGGCATGCTCCTGTTCCCAGGAGCAGTCTTCCACCTTCACAATCATAAGTCCTTCTTCCTCCCCAGGAGCAGGGTCTTGGAGCTCCTGGAAGGATGCCATGCCCCAGCCCAGCCTAAGGCTCAGGGCTGGTCAGCCTTAACTTGAGGCTCCAGAGCTGAGCCTCTCAGTCTCCCAGAGGGATTCTGTGTGTGGGCTGGGCTGGCATCAGGACACACCTGCCTATGGAAAGAGTAAAAGAGCGGTATTTGAGGGAGATCGGAATACACCAATCTGGAGGAAAGTCGGGGGACTCTGTTATCTACTCTGTGCCTCTGAAGCCTCTTTATGGTTTAGTGCAATGGTGTACTCTGTGTAACTGTGTATTGGTAACACAGACCCACAATCCTTCATCACCATGTCTGACATCCCAAGTCTCGGTTTTTTTGTGGCCCGTTTGGCAGCAAAACCTAATGTCACTCATTCAGAAGCAGTACTGCATCTGTTAATATGAGCTTATTTTTACCTTCATGTATAGTAACTTTCCAAGCTTAGCAGCGACACTAAGCATGTCTATGCGGTAGGTAAAGCTTCCTTGAGCTGGCTGCAGATGGAGCTCAGTCGTTAGAGTGCTTGCCTAGCATAAGTGATCCACACCACTACCTTGAACTGGGTGACATGGTATATATTTCTAATACCAGCACTCAGACGTTCAAGGAAGAAAGATTAGAAATTCAGGGTCATCTTTGGCTACGTGGGAAGTCTGAAGCTGGTGGGCTGCAGAGATAGCGCAGAGGTTAAAAGCATTCACTGCTCTTACAGAGGAGTCAGGTTTGCTTTTGAGCACGCACATGGTAGCTCAGGACTATCTGTAACTCCAGTTCTAGGGGCCCAATTCCCCCTTCTGACTGCGCACACACCACATGCAGGTAAAACACTCACACGCACAGAATAAAATAACTAATTCTAAAAGAAACGTTTTTAAATCACTGAGCTATGTTTTTCAACTATCACTGAGTGCTGTTTTTCAAGACAAGGTTTCTCTGTGTAGCGCTGGCTGTCCTGGAACTCATTCGTAGACCAGGCTGGCCCCAAACTCAGAAATGCTCTTGCCTCTGCCTCCCAAGTACTAGGAGGCATCTGCCCCCATATGTTTTCTAAGTGGATATACTTCAATCGTAAAATTTCCCTGGGCATAGCAGAACATGCTTAGTGGTGCGTGTCTAATCCAAGAACTGTAGGAACCAAGGCAGGAGTGCCCAGAGTTAGCAATCAGTCTGGGCTATAGAGCAAAACTGTCTAAAAAAATTATAATTATTGTGTTTAATTATGAGTGTGGTTTTAAGACCCTCTACTGATAGGCCATACTGTAATTTTTCTCAAATTTGAAAACTCACAAATTTATGGGGCTGGAAAGATGGCTCAGTGATTAAGAGTATGTCTTTGTCTTGAAGAGACCCCCAGATTCGATTTCCAGCATCCAACCATTTGTAATTCCGGTTCTGGGGTATCTGACAGCCTCTATTGGCCCTTCTTGAGCACTGCATACATGTAGTACACTTACATACATGAAAGCAAACACTCAAGACATACAAAAATCTTTGTTAAAGAAAAGCTTACAAATTTCAGAAACATCTTATTCCACATAAGGGACAGGTGGTATAAGAGGCCTCATGGACACCATCCAACATCATTTATTCAACAACTATATATGAATGTATGGTATGTATTTGTATTTTATGTGGTTACTACTTCACATACTCTCATAAGTGTGATCTGAATTTTTCTCTTTTATTTCAAAAGTCTAATTAGCATGAATATCATAATTTAAAGAACGGGAGGGAAGTGTTAAAATATCAATGTTTTCGATTCACTGACAATATGATATATGACGGTGTCATATTTTTCCCATGCTTTTACTGAAAATTGTTATCTTCAGAATCTACAAGCTCTTGATGTGTGTTTTACATAAATGAGATCTTATGAGCAAACCATTTTGGATTTCGCGTTTTTTCACCTAGCAACGTTATCTTCGTAAGTGAACCTATAAGCTTCCGCGGCATGGGAGTACTCCAGTTTCTCAACCAACCCGAGTGATGCATTCGGGCGGTTTCTAATTCTTCTCCACTACCACAAGCACTTCATTTACGCTTCTCTTCACGAGCCTTCAGTCTCATCCTCCAGTGACCGAGGTGTCCTCGGGGAGGGCCCGGACTCACCAGGGTCGCTCGGCAGGACGTGGGAAATGGGGACGGTCCCCAGCAGCCTGGCGAGGGCGGCGGGCTCAGCGGTGCTGCCAGGAGACTCGGAGAGCCCGGAGCCGCCGAGGGCCGGCGCTGCTGAGAGAAGAGCGTCCTCTCCGGCCGGCGTCTCGAGCACCGAATCCGCACGAGCCCGTCTGAGAGAAACGCCGGTCCCGCCCCCAGGACACACCGCCCAGAGACGCGCAGGTGCTCAGAGCTTCCCCTCAGCTCCCGGGGCCGGAAGTTCGCGCGGGGGTCGCTGGGAAACCAGCTGGCGCATGCGCCGGGATAAGCACTTGGAGCTCGTATCCAGAATGCCGTTTGTCCCAGATGGGTAGCCAATGAACAGGGAGAATTCTCTCGTGTAGCCAATCTGACACCCTACAGCTAGAGATTTGGAAGAAGTCTCATTTTTGCCTTCTGGGTCGTTCTACACCTAAGTCAGGTCCTTGGGAGATCTAGGAGCTTCCCGAAAAGTGCGGTCTAATTAGAGCGGAGCCTCCATCGTGTGCAGTATCTCCTGACCAGCAGTTCCATCTGTACTGAGCTGAGGAACAGGAGTCCTGCTGCCTAGCGACACTGAGCAGGAGACGCCCCTTTACCCAGAGCATGTGTTAAGCATTGTTGCAACTTGTTAAAGTCACTATTGGTGTTAACGGTAAATTACCTTTATGTTGTAAACATCCTTGAAGTTTATTTTCCTACAAATAGACAAAAGGGGCAATTTGACTCCGTAGGCAACTGTTGGACTTTCCTTGCTTCCCTTGCTGCCTTGAGCAAAAGAACTGTTAGTCAAACAGCCAGCCGGATTGACCTCGTGTCAGCACTGGCTATCTGAAACACTCAGTGGACACCTTGAGAAAACTACACGTGGATCAAACCTGATTATCCCTGCAGCTTCAACCAGGGCTGTTTTGAGATAGGCATCAGTTCTTGCTGTCACAAGCCTCTGGATTCTAGCTACCCTGAAGCGATGTCCACGTAGACTACAGAGGGTACATTTCCTTCTCCTGTAATTGATTGCTAAAAGGCAAGGCTGCAGTTGTCCAAACACCCCTTCCCAGGGTATATAAGCAGGTCTACCGGACACACAGCAGGCCGGGAGATTCTTGTGTTGCCTTTCCTGGTGTTGCTGTATTAGTTCAAGTGAAACTCCTGAGTTCTTGCCTACTTGGAGTAGTGAAGGCTGTTATTCACGTCATGCACCCCAGACCTATTGATCTCCCCAGCTCCTCATATCTGCCCTTCCCTTTGCAACCTCCCCCCGAAATAACACACAACACAACAACAACAACAACAACAACAACAACAACGAATCTCACTGTGGAAGCTGTAGTCTGTCACAATGTGTTGGTTTTTTTCTTTAAAAAAATTATGATATGAGTATTTCACCTGCATGTATGTGTGTGTGTATACACACACACACACACACACACACACACACACACACACAGAGCATTCATCCATGGTGCCTCTGGGGGTCAGAAAAGGGCATTTGATTCCCTGGAGTTATAGATGGTTGTGAGCCACCATGTGGGTGCTGGGAGACACACTCTGGTTGTCTCTTGTGGAAGCCTTTTGTACATGTGGGGTGGGAGTAGTAAGTGTGCATACTTATTCAAGTGTATGCATGTGCTTGCGTGTGTGTGCACACGTGTGTGTGTGTGAGTGCACACGTGTGTGTGTGTGTGTGTGTGTGTGTGTGAGGTCAATACTGGATGTCTTTTTCTCATCATTCTCCGTTTGTTTGTTTGGTCTTACTATGTGGTTCTCTCTCTCTGGGTTTAGTGTAGTACAGAACAGGAAAAGTTTACCCTAATGGGCTGAGCCCACCAGTGAGGCAGCACCAGTTATCCAATATCCACTACTTCCATGGCTCACATGTGTATTCTTGAACAAGAAACCTCTAAGTTTTGAAGGTCTTCCTACACGTTTAAGGTGGAGAGAAGCAATGCAACACACCCATGTTCACCGAGCATGTTCTCTCTGCCTAGCGTCATTTAAGGCGTTCTGTGTAGACTCTTTCCTCAGAGCCAGACACACACACGATAGTATGATGCTGTCTGTACAGAGAAGAAAACCATGGCAGGGAAGTAACGAGCAGAGCCTCTTCACCATCTTTAAATGGATAAATAGGTCATTAAAATGATGTAAATGAGGGATTGGGGATTTAGCTCAGTGGTAGAGCGCTTGCCTAGCAAGCACAAGGCCCTGGGTTCGGTCCCCAACTCCGAAAAAAAGAAAAAAAAAATAAGAACTTAAAATGACATGAATGTTTTAGGGCAGGAGGTGGTGGCATAGGTAGAGGTAGGTGGCGTTTGAGTTTGAGGCCACGCTGGTCTACAGAGTGAGTTCCAGGACATCTAGGACAATGGGGGGAGCTGTCTTTACCTTGACGTCTGACTATTCCAGTACACTATTTCAGCTTGGTAAATTCAAACTATTCACACTAAACAATATCTTAGTTAAGGTTTCTATTTCTGTGATGAAACACCATGACCAGAAATGACTTAGGAGGGGTTGGGGATTTAGCTCAGCGGTAGAGCGCTTGCCTAGCAAGCGCAAGGCCCTGGGTTCGGTCCCCAGCTCCAAAAAAAAAGAAAAAAGAAAAGAAATGACTTAGGGAGGAAAGAGTTTATTTCAGCTTAGAATTCTCAGGCCACATTCCATTGCTGAGGGAAATCAGGGCAGAAACTCCATAACAGACCTGGAGTCAGACACTGATGCAGAGGCCATGGACCGGTACTGCTTTGTAACTTTAAATGTTTTCAAACCTTATTTTTTATGATGGTTCTTAAACATTTTAACCTCAAAAAAAAAAAAACATTTTAACCTCCCTTTAGCCCACTACCCACCAGAGGTAGTTGAAAAGAAAGAATACTGGGCTGGGGGGAGGTGGAATGGACCTGTTTAGAGAGGTCCTTTGGAACAACTTCCGTCTGTGTTGTCTGGAAATTGGCAGTTCAGTTCACAGGTTAGCAGGCAGCGGCAGCTCGATCCACTCGCAAACACCTCACAGATACACCAGCTCCATTTCTGTAGTGTCAGGTCAGCAGCAGCAGTGACACGACCTAGCAGAGACAGCCAGGCCTCGGCCTCAGCTCCAGGAGAGACCAACAGAACACCAGGAGAAGTTCTCGGCTGTGCCTCTCTCAGGGACGTGAAGGTCAGCAAAGATGAGAGACCCACAAGCGTGGCACAACTGGCTGTACCAGCAAGCCAAGTTCTGCTTCTGTCACTCCACAAAGTCCTATTTACACCCTCCAAACATCATGTGTCCTCCATGTGACTTTTCTCAACGTGGGTTTTGCCTCAGCATGTGCATCCAATGAACCCCAGTCTTCGGAAGCAGCAAGAAACTGCAGCAGGCCACCAGACGTTTTCTGATGCATTTCTCTCTCTGGAGTCCTGACAAACGCAGCTCAACTACGCAGTGCAAGGTGGAGCAAGACATGCGAATCCTTAGCAAAGAATCCTTCCTCACTCGTCCTGTCCCGTGCTGCTTTAGCAGATCATCCTAGCTCCTGCGTCTGCTTCAGTGAAACATTCCTTTGTGATTTTGCCCCAGTGAAACGTCATCCAACTGGCTTTCCAAAGAATCCTTAAGTTTCCACTTCATATCCCCCTTTCTGTTTAAGAATTGTCCTCTTGGGGTTGGGGATTTAGCTCAGTGGTAGAGCGATTGCCTAGGAAGCGCAAGGCCCTGGGTTCGATCCCCAGCTCCGAAAAAAAGAACCAAAAAAAAAAAAAAAGAATTGTCCTCTTCGCTAACATTAGCAGTCTATACGCACTAGAAACAATTATAAGAACCATCACATTTTAAATAAGTGGCTTATGTACAATATAGTGAAACAATAGTCTAGTAAAACAAGCTTAAATTTCTCTCAATATACATTAATTAAAGAAAAATAACTTAAATTTCTATTAATATCAATATAGAATAATTCTACTAATATACACTAATTAAACAAAAACTTACATTTTTATCAATAAACAATAATTAAGCAAAACAACCTAAAACCCTAGATGACAGCAATCATAGCACATCAAGCAACCAAAATGATGCACCCCAACTTAAAGAGAAAATGGTTAGTCTGAAAAAAGCTAACTGCAGCCTTTATTACTCAGTCTCTGCATTGTCTGTCTGTCCATCTCTTCATGACGGATCACCTGGCCTAGCCCTTTTGAAGTTGATTTGCATGTGTTTTCTGAAGAAATCAGTAATTGAGACAGTCTGAGAATTATTTGGGCTGTTTGCTTTGTGGAGACATCCTTGTCTCCGGTGATAAGAGATTTTCCCTGGTCAGATCTGATTTTTATAAGTTTTGTTGGTCTGATCTAATCCTTGTAAGTTTTCTTGGTATCCACATTTTTTTCATTCCCTGTACATACATAAGCATAAACCACATCCCCATCTTAAAACCATTGCAGGTTTCCATTGTAATGTCAACACATCCTTATAGTATATTGGTTGGACCAGTTGCTCAGTTTTTTGATAACGCAGTGTCTCTCAGCGGCTGTAGTTCCCTTCTCACCAACAGTAAGAAAGTTGAGTGTTTAGTCTGTCCCTGGGGGTTTTCATTCTCTCTTTTTGTTTACTCAGCATCTCTTTTAAGGCGTGATTGGCTCTTTCTGCTTGTCCTGTGGGATTGTGTGGTAGCGTGCTTTATCTTACGGTGTGCAGAGAATTGCTTCATCTTATCGGATACGTACGCGGAAGCACTCTCAGTTTTAATTGGTGCAGCTGACCCATAATTGCCATTATTTCCTTTTCTTTTTTTCTTTTTTTTTTTCTTTCTTTCTTTTTTTTTTTTTTTTCTTCCGGAGCTGGGGAACGAACCCAGGGCCTTGTGATTGCTAGGCAAGCGCTCTAACACTGAGCTAAATCCCCAACCCCGCCATTATTTCCAGTAAGTGTGTAATTGCACAGTCAGCCTTTCAGAACTTAAAGCAGTTGCCCATTGAAACCCCGAGAATGGGTCAATGGTATGCATGGTGTATATATCTTTGCTTTCCAAATTCTGGGAAATGGAAAACATCCACTGCCAGATGTCATTTCTTTTGGTGCCCCTAGGGTTACTACCCACAGGTAATGGAGTTTGGTTGTATAGAGAACATGTAAGGCACTTTTTTATTATTATTTTTGGCTTGTCGCCAAGCAATGAGAATTTTTTTTCTTTAAACCTTTCCCATTAACATGATGTTTCTCATGAAATTTTAAAGCTTCTGACATATTTCCTATTAGTAATTGGTCGATTT